>NW_026867604.1:1002911-1138921 GCF_020745735.1 Hemiscyllium ocellatum
TTAACCTTAGAAATACTCCGTCTCTCACATAATCATTGGTGGTTCGTAATTGAAACTCTCCATGAGTGCCTGCTATACACATGTCCACTCCAAGGAGGTACACTCAAGTCTCACAATATAAGACTAGTTGATTTGAAGAATTTTCTGAGCACATGAGAGCATTTCGTCCTCTATTGTCAGCACAATTTCTTTGAAAAAACAAATCAATCAAGTTCCTTGTAAATGACCTACCCGCCACGCCAGCAGTAACCAGCATGTGCAAGAAAGTTGCTCTTGAATCGCTACATTATCCAATGCCGTCGCTCCCCAACCTATCCTCTTGATTTGCTTTCCGTTCTTTTCCAGTAACTCCACGTTTTCAGTTTGAGACTGTTGTTGCATGAGATGGAAAAGTGCTCCTGTCCATTCCCCGGATCAATACTGTCTACGTCCAAAATGATTTTGAAAATGTCTTGATCTTCACCTCTCCAAAAAGAACAGTCCTAAATTAACAAAGTTATTGATGTTATTGAAGTGCATGGCAGCAGATCCATTCTTGCAAATCTTTCCTGTTCCTGTCTAATGTCACGGTCTTACTCTGAATGTCCGTCACCCATAATTGGATGTAATCATCCACTGAAAGCTGAAAGCATGTCTTACACAGTTTCATGGAGAAAGTGAGGATTGCAGATGCTGGAGATCAGAACTGAAAATGTGTTGCTGGAAAAGCGCAGCAAGTCATGCAACATCCAAAGAGCATGAGAATTGATGTTTCGGGCATAAGCCCTGCTTCAGGAATGATTCCTGAAGAAGGGCTCATGCCAGAAACGTCGCTTCTCCTGCTCTTTGGCTGCTGCCTGACGTGCTGCGCTTTCCAGCAACACATTTTCAGCTTACACAGCTTCATCACAACATCTTTGATCTTCGCTCTATGCGAAAATTAATCAAGTCAAGATAGAATCATAGAACCCTTACAGTGCAGAAACAGGCCAGTTGGCACACCAATTCCACATCAACCCTCTGATGAGTATCACAACCATAATCTATTATTCACATTTCCCCTGAATAATGCACCAACCTACACATTCTTCAACAAAATGGGTAATTACCAAGGCCAGTTCACTTAACCGGCACATCTTTGGACTGTGGGAGGAAAAGTGACATATAAGGAAACCCACACAGACAGGGGGTGATTATGCAAATCACACACAGACAGTCGCCTGAAGCTGGAATTGAACCTGGCAGGCTGGCATTATACAGGTGCAGTGCTAACCACTGAACCATTGTGCCATGGAATTAAGCACCTGTGCCAACCAAAGTGTGAGAATCACTCCTAGCATACTTCTGATACTTTTAAAAAATGTTTGTGGAGCCTTACGTTGAGAATATTTCTCAGCTATTAATCATATTCGGGGCTTTGATGTGTTGAAGCTGAGTCCATATCCTCTCAACATTTTAGTGAGACTGGACTTGTCAGAGGAAGATTGTGAACATATCAATGGCCATGCTCAAGTGATGTACGTTGGCAGGAACAAGCTGGACACTTCTGACTATCTTGAAAAGGTAAGAGGTTTGTTCTGCAGTTATACTCAGTTACTTCAACCCCTGATTAAATGATCATAGTCAGCATTAACTGATTATCCGTAGTTGTAAATTTTAGCATATCATGGGCTGCATCATCAACATATCCCATGATGGTTATGGTAAACTGGCACTGACGAGTCTTCACTTTCTGATTCAGTGATGAACGGTCATTGATGGATTGGGAGACAGTTCCTCATAACGTAACATCCATATGACGGGATTCGTCAGTCATTGATGGGACAGGAGTTCTCATTCTTATAGACAAAATTGATATCAATGGTGAAAGGGGTTTGGTGATGTCTCCTGAGTTCATTCTGTCAGTTGCAGTATAACTGCAATTCCTCATTTTCATACCCGATTCCTCACCGAAAAATTGCATCTCTCCCCAGGTACAGATGATGCTGAAAGATCATCTCCCATGCAAGAATCTGCTGCCAAACTCGAAAAACACGGGAAAAAAGCACTAATGACCACTAAAGTGAAGAATATTCAGTGGTTGCGTAACAACTGAGAACTGGATCAATGAGTAGGATGTAGTCGGGGTAGGGCATTGGTGGACTGGAATTGTTGGGTGAAGGTGTTTGTGATATTGTGTGGCGTGTGTGTGATTGCGTTGGTGATGGGGTTTTTATGTACTGTGAAATGTGCATTATTGTGTCCGTGAAGACACTTTTCATACACTGTGCAGGGTGGAGTATTGTGTTTGTAAACATGCTTTTAATATTGTGAGAGGTATGGCTTATTGTGTTGGTGAAGGGATATATATGCATCTTTCGTGTTTGTTGGAGTATTTCGCATGTTAGACTTATACAGGGGAAGAAAAGTGTGAACAGTGTGAGAACTCGGGACCTGCAGAGAAAAACAAAGTCAATCTCGATTCTTTTCTTTTACTTTACAGACAACAGGGCAATCGCAAGGGGACCCTTCCAATAAAAAAATGGTGAATTCTTAATTTATGCTGCCTTTGGATAATACACAGAAATAGACACATGTCATTCCTCTCAAAAGACTGTAGAAACAATTTGAAGAGTGGGGTTAATGGTAGATTATTTTTAAAAGGAACAGTTGTGATTGCACTTAATGCCGTTCTCCAGAGGACGATTTTCTTGTCCCTTCTTCCAACTCAAACAGGAAGAAACTTTATTTCATTAACAGGTTTGAAGGTGTGAATTTAATTCAAGCATTCCGAGAGTTGTTGTTCTGTATGGGCTCACTGAGACTATTAGTAAGGGAGGCTGCAAAGGAGCAAAATTGACATGTCTGCATTAGCACGCTGCCAGTATATTGGAGGAAGTTCAGTCGGGACAAGGGCTTGCCTCATGAAGAATGCAGCATGGCAGTACACAGCTGGAAGGAACAGCTCTGAGTGGAGGCTGCATAAGCCCGTGTTGCTTACTGTGAGCAACCAGGTCGAGCAATATGTATAATTGAGAGAGGCATGGTCGTGGTGATGAGGAAACAGGTGTCTCCCTTCGACTAAGGGATACCAAAAAATGGGCACATTGTTTAACCATGAAATACAGGATGGTCACAGGGGAATTGTCAAGGCTATTGGCCGAGTGTGCAAATGGGACCCCTTTTGATATGGTATAGCTAAGTTAGCAGAGATTCGATGGATCAAAGTGCCTCTTCCGCATTGTGTTATTCTAAGATTCTATGAAAGAGGTTGGGAGACATGGGACTTTGCACGAGTAAGGACTCATATAAGATCACCAGAGATTGCAACATATTTGAAGAATGTCTGGTCGCAGCCGTAACGTAAATGATATTTGAATAGAAAATAAAACAGATTTGAGAGTGACTTAAAAATCAATATGTTTATAACAGAGAAACGAACATCAACACTTGGGATCATAGACATTAAAATATTATCACAAAAATGTTGCACACAACAGTCACTTGCGAATTTCTCTTCCATTCATTTCAATGTTTCATTTGTTAAAAGCTGGTCTCTGGAAATATAAGGAAACTTATCAAAAAAAACTATTTTATTAAACTTTGCTGAGACAATACACGGCAAAAAAGTCTGACAAGTCATTCAGAGGAGCAAGCATAATTAATCAGATATTGTATCGATTTCTAAAATTCTTTCCTCAGCATTATCCTTACCAAAACTGTTCATCCATTTGACAACTTCCTGCTGTACATTTGAAGATGTCACGGGGATTTGATAAATTAGCTAAATATCTGGAACATTACTCTGCAAATTAAATGAACACTGATCGAAACATATTGAAGCATCAATTCAAATTTCATAGTTTTAAGAATTTTGGTTTGTTTGTGTATTTCGTTAAGTTTGCTTAATAAATGAATGAAGTCTCAACTTCACTTCCGCAACTCACTGTGTTTTGGAACTGCATTACTTGGATCTCGTGTATATTGATTTTGGTCATGCATTTCATAAGTTTTCCCATGGCAGGCTCATTCAGGAAGAGTGAAGAAGAGATGCAGGGAAGCCTGTCTGTGTGGATGCTGAATTCACTGGCCCATAGAACACAAATGGTGGTGGTAGACAGGAAATATTCAGGCTGGAGGTCAGTAATCGGTGGTGTCATACAGGGATCGGTTCTGGGACCTCTGCTTTGGATGATGTTTTAGAAATGACTTGGACGAGGAGGTGGAAGGTTGGGTGAGTTTGTCCATGACACGAATGTTGGTGAATTTGTGACCAGTGTGGAGGGCTGTTGTAGGTTGCTACGGGACATTGACATGATGCAGAAATGGTTGATAAATGGCAGATGGAGTTTGAACTAGAAAAGTATGAAGTCCTTCACTTTGGAAGGTTGAATGTGAATGCAGAATATAGGGTTAAAGGAGGATGCTTCGCAGTGTGGAGGAACAGAGGGATCTGGGGATCCATGTGCATAGGTCCTCAAAGTTGCCACCCAAGATGTTAGAGTTCGTAAGAAGGCATATGGCATGCTTGCTTTCATTTGCAGGGAGATTGTCTTTAAGAGCTGCGTAGCCCTGGGGAGATTTACCAAGAAGCTGTCTGCCTGGAGCGGATGTCTTATGAAGGAAGGTTGATGGCTTTTCTCACTGGAGTGAAGACTGATGAGAGGTGACTTGATCGAGTTGGACAAGATGTTTAGAGGCTTGGATACAGTGGATGATCAGAGACTTCTTCCAAGGCCAGAAAATTCTATCATGATAGGCCATAATTTTAGAGTTATTGGGAGAAGCTTTATGGAGATGTCAGAGATAGGTTCTTTACTCGAAGAGTGGTGGGTGTGTGGGACGCACAACCAGCAGTTGTAGTACAGTCAGATACATCAGGGAGATTTAAGCGACTCACGGATAGACACATGGAAGTTAATACAATGAAGGTATGTAGGTTAGTCTGATCATAGAAGAAGATAAAATGTCGGCACAACATCAACGGCTGACGGACCTGTACAGTGATATACTCTTCTGTATTCTATGTTTTATGCTTGTATAAACAAAGACTTTCATTCTCCTGAAATATTTTATGACTCGTGACTCCAGCCCTTCGCTGTTTGGTGTTGGGCTACACATGAACTCAAATCCGCAAATCTGCCTTAGAAAGACACCAGCTGATGTATTTTGCTGCTAGATCATAACTCTCTCCTCCTTCTCTATCCAAGAGACGCATCCCACACTGAGAGTCTTGCTTTTTCAAGAGTGTAGTTTACAAATTCAATGACACCCATCTGTCAAACAGACACAGCAGTTAACATGGATGTTACAGCCGTGTGTATGAGTACAATAGTGGCTATCAAGGATGGGACATGGAAATGGAAGTTATCTTTCAATGACACTCCACTCCACAACGAAGGCAGAGCAAACCATACATTTATGCAATACAGAGGAGGACCGTTGCCCAGAATGCCTGAACTGGTAAAGATACAAAAACTGTGAACGTGACCCACTTTCCAGAAATGGGACTCAGCCTTGAATGTTATGAAAATGTAAATGCAGATTTGTAAGGCTTGTGAGGACGCCAGTCTCAACATTCCTCTCAGGCAGTGCAAGTCAGACACCCAGGACCTCATGTCAAAGTTTTGTTCTCTTCGAATCTTCTCTGAAGCCGCTAACTTTCTTTTTAAAATTAAACCTCTCATTAGAGGAATTAAATTAAAATTAAAATTAAACCTTTCCCTTTAGAGGAATCGCATCATTTTGTTCACCCTTTTCATTTTCCGCCAAACCTCATCATTAAAGATGAAATTACAGGAGACTATGTTCCTACATATCTAGTGCTCTTTCCTTGCAGATAATGGTGGTACTGGCTTTGGATAGAGCCAAGATTTTCTTCATTGCACCTGCTGCAGGTTGTGCATTGCTGCAACTGATGTTCGGGGGTGGACCGGGTGTCTGATTACAGATGCAGGGCCATTCAGTCAGGACGCTTTGCCTTGGATTGTCTGAGAGTTTTCTGATCATTGCTGAAGTTTCATCCGTTTAGACAAATGAGGATTATGTGATCACCCTGCAGATTTGTGCCTAGTCGATGATGGGAATGTTTGGGAATCAGCAGATAAGTTAATCAATATAATATCCCGAGCCTCACAATCCATCTTGAACGGCAGGGTAATTAATGGGTAACCTGTGGTTGTAAAACGTCTGCTCTTCCAGAAGGTTGTTGAAGAAGTGTTGCAAAAAATGATAACATGCAATGTTAAATTATTTGGGGTTTTGACTAATTTCTAAGTTTGGGTAGAGGATTGATTCACCATTTAAAAACAGAAAATAGGAAATCACAGTAAATCATTCACTATTCCTCGTTGGCAAGATGCAGATATTGGCATACGACAGGTTCAGGTCTCAGGGGCCAACTATTTTCAATCAATATTGCTGAATTGGATGAGGAGATAGAAAAAAAAAACAAAGAGAGAGAAAAAGAAAAATGCTGATGACTCAAAAACAGTGGGGAATTCAGCCGCATTAAATAAACAAGACATTTATACATGAGTTTGGATTGCTGTAGTGATTGGCCTACAAACTGGCTGATGGATTTTCCTGCAGATAAATGTACAGTTATGTCTTTAGGAAGACGACGTACTATTTAAATCTGGAAAGAAACCAGAAATTATTCTTCAAAAGATTTAGAACTGTTACTGCCCCCAGAATCAAAATCGTCAACAGGTAACTTTGAGCAAGTGAAACAAAGAGAAAAGTTATGTATGAATGATTGTGGCATTTTCTGTTTAATTCTGAATATCAACAGCTCTTTACTAACAATATCAAAATTGAAACATTTATTAATATTTTATACAGTAAGGTACTGATGGATTTTTTTTCCGTCAGACAATGTAAACTCATGAAAACATATTAGAAATTGCAGATGTGTTTCAAGTGGAATAACGTAAGATTAAAAACGTTTTAATTGATCAGAAAACAAAACACTTTTAAGGTATCACTGTAGTACACGACTAAGAAAATGACATTAATTCAGTTGGACAACTCACAGTAAGGAGCAGAAATAAGACAGACCTGCTGATTGTGGAAGTATGAAAGACAAACAGAAGTGGCTGGAGAAACTCAGCTGGTCTAGCAGTATCTGTGGAGAAAAAACGCTGTCAAGTTTCGAGTATAGTGTCATGTTTTCAAATCAATGTTGAATAATTAAACTTCAATTAAAACCGTAAGGATGATGAACAGTAGCACGGTATTTGATTCCACCAGCTTGCACTGTCAATCATGAAGGTCATGACTGGTCAGACAATCCTCACGTACACATTACATCCAGTTTCTCATCAGTGTTTATTCCCCTACTGACTAATAATCTATCTATCTCAGCCAGAGATATACAAATTTACCTTCTGGACAATGCTTTGTCACAGTAAGGAGCTCCAAATAGACAGGAACTATGAGAGAAGAAATTCCTCCTCATTCCACCGTTAAGTTGGTTGAGTGAAGACCAAAGTCTGGATGCCCATTTAAGAATGGACCCTTCACACTCTTTCAGCAATATTAGAGTCATAGAAATGTACAGCATGGAAACAGACCCTTCGGACCAACCCGTCCATGCCAACAAGATATCCCAACCCAATCTAGTCCCACCTGCCAGCACCCAGTCCATATCCCTCCAAACCCTTCTTATTCATATACCCATCCAAATGTCTCTTAAATGTTGCAATTGTACCAGCCTCCACCACTTCTGCAGGCAGCCCATTCCATGCACGCACCACCTTCTACATGAAAACATTGCCCCTTAGGCCTCTTTTATATCTTTCTCCTCTCACCCTAAACCTATGCCCTATGGTTCTGGACTCCCCGACCCCAGGGAAAAGAATTTACCTATTTATCCTATTCATGCCCCTCATAATTGTGTAAACCTTTATAAGGTCACCCCTCAGCCTCCAATGCTCCAGGGAAAATAGCCCCAGTCTGTTCAGCCTCTCCCTATAGCTCAAATCCTCCAACGCTGGCAACATATTTTCTGAACCCTTTCAAGATTCACAACATATTTCCGACAGGAAGGAGACCAGAATTGCACACAATATTCCAACAGCGGCCTAACCAATGTCCTGTACAGCCGCAACATGACCTCCCAACTCTTGTACTCAATACTCTGACCACGGTGGCACAATGCTTATCACTGCTGCCTCACAGCGCCAGAGACCGGGGTTCAATTCCCACCTCAGTCTGTGAGGTGGGAATTGACTGTGTGGAGTTTACACATTCTCCCTGTGTCTGCGTGGGTTTGCTTCAGTTTCCTCCCACAGTCCAAAAATGTGCAGGTTAGATGAATTGGCCAAGCTAAACTGCCCATAGGGTTAGATGAAGGGGTAAATGTAGGGGAATGGGTCTGGACGGGTTGCATTTCGGCCGATCGGTGTGGACTTGTTGGGCCGAAGGGCCTGTTTCCACACTGTAAGCAATCTAATCTAATCATAAAGGAAAGCATACCAAACTCCTTCTTCACTATCGTATCTATCTGCGACGCCACTTTCAAAGAGCCATGAACATGGACTCCAAGATCTCTTTTTTCAGCAACACTCCCTAGGACCTTATCATTAAGTGTATAAGTCCTACTAAGATTTGCTTTCCCAAAATGAAGCACCTCGCATTCATCTGAATTAAACTCCATCTGCCACTTCTCAGCCCATTTGGTCCAGATCCTGTTGTAATCTGAGGTAACCCTCTTCGTTGTCGACTACACCTCCAATTTTGCTATCATCTGCAACATTACTAACTGTACCTCTTATGCATGTATCCAAATCATTAATGTAAATGACAAAATGTAGAGGACACTGCAGTGATCCTTGTGGCACTTCACTGGTCACAGGCCTCCAGTCTGAAAAACAAACCTCCACTAGCACCCTCTGTCTTTCACCTTTGAGCCAGTTCAGTATCCAAATGGCTAGATCTCCCTGTATTCCATGAGATCTAACCTTGCTAACCAGTTTCCCATGGGGAACCTTGCTGAAGTCCATATAAGTCACATCTACCACTCTGGCCACATCAATCTTCTTTTTTGCTCTCTTCTATAAATTCAATCAAGTTTGTAAGATGTGATTTCCCTCGCACAAAGCCATGTTGACTATCCCTAATCAGTCCTTTCCAAATGCATGTACATCCTGTCTCTCAGGATTCCCTCCAGTAACTTGCCCACCACCGACGTCAGGCTCACTGGTGTATAGTTCCCTGGCTGATCTTTACTGCCCTTCTTAAACAGTGGCACGACGTTTGCCAACCTCCAGTCTTCTGGCACCACACCTGTCACTATTCATGATACAAATATCTCAGCAAGAGGCCCAGCAATCACTTCCCTAGCTTCCCACAGAGTTCTTGGATACACCTGATCAGGTCCTGGGGATTTATCCACCTTTACCCGTTTCAGCATTTCCTCCTTTGTAATCTTGGCATTTTGCAAGATGTCACCATCTATTTCCCTGCAGTCTATATCTTCCATATCCTTTTCCACAGTAAACACTAATGCAAAATATTCATTTAGTATATCCCCCATTTTCTGTGGCTCCACACAAAGGCCGCCTTGCTGATCTTTGAGGGGGCCTATTCTCTCCCTAGTTACTCTTTTGTCCTTAATCTATTTGTAAAATCCCCTTCCATTCTCCTTAATTCTATTTGCCAAAGCTATCTCATGTCCCATTTTTGCCCTCCTGATTTCCCTCTTAAGTATACACCTACTTCCTTCATACTCTTCTAAGGATTCACTCCATCTATCCTGTCTGTACCTGACATATGCTTTCTTCTTTTTCTGAAGCAAACCCTCAATTTCTTTAGTCATCCAGCATTCCCTATACCTGTCAGCCTTCTCTTTCACCCTGAAAGGAATATACTTCTCTGGATTCTTCTTACCTAATTTCTGAAGGCTTCCCAGTTTCCAACCGTCCCGTTACCTGTGAACATCTGCCTCCAATCAGCTTTCGAAAGTTCTTCCATAATACCGTCAAAATTGGCCTTTCTCCAATTTAAAATTTGAAGTTTTAGATCTGGTCTATCCTTTTCTATCACTATTTCAAAACGAATAGAATTATGGTCGCTGGCCCCAAAGTGCTCCCCACCCCCGACACCTCAGTCACCAGCCCTGCCTTATTTCCCAAGAGTAGGTCAAGTTTTGCACCTTCTCTAGTAGGTTGAATCAGAAAACTGTCTTGTACACACTTAAGAAATTCCTCTCCATATAAACCTGTAGCACTATGACAGTCCCAGTCGATGTTTGGAAAGTTAAAAACCCCTATCATAACTATCCTATTTTTTTTACAGATAGCTGGCTGAGATCTCCTTAAAAGTTCGTTTCTCAATTTCCCTCTGACTATTAGGGGGTCGATAATACAATCACAATCTGGTGATCATCCCTTTCTTATTTCTCAGTTCCATCGAAATAACTTCCCTGGATATATTTCTGGGAATATCCTCCCTCAGCGCAGCTGTAATGAGATCCCTTATCAAAAATGCCACACACACCCCCACCCCCCCCCCCCCCCCCTCTCTTGCCTCCCTTTCTATCCTTCCTGTAACATTTGTATCCTGGAACATTAAGATGACAGTGTTGTTCGATTTTTTTTAAAATGCCATAGATGTGTTTGTCAACACTACTCACGGTAAATTTTACCCCAGTGTCCGAGAAACCACCAGAATTAGGCAGAAATTGCAATTTTGTGCTTGTTTTGCAAAGAGGCATGAAAACCAAAACATAAAATATAATTTACAACAGACTAAAGGCACAAGTTTCTGATTTTGAAGGAAGGAAAACTGTTACATTGGCTCTGTCTCTTTGCCCAAAACAGACGCCATTTTCTTTTGTGTGTGTGTGATTTCAGCAGAGGAGATATGTTTGTGGATCCGATTAACTGATCGTGTTAACGCTAGAATGATACTTCAAGAGCAAATTAACACTCTGTGCAGCTGGCTTCGAATACCACAGATTGTGGAATTTGAATGCAATGGAATATTTGAAACTTCGAGCCTAAGGATGACCATTTTTGATTTTCAGAGAAAAAAGGGAAAACAAAGAACTCTGGCTCAAATCCAAAAGAAATGAAACCAGACGGGACCAACACCCCACGATTCTACGGATTATCAAAAATCCATTTACCAGGAGCCCCCGTAAGACCCATAGTCTCACTACCCGGAACACCAACTTACAGACTGGCCAAAGAACGACACGCAAGACTGAAATAGCAAGTAGAAGAGTCACAGCACTCAATCCTCTCCACGCAGGAATTCATAAAAATCATCAAAAACACCAAAATAGAGAAAGACGAAACAATGATCTCATTCGACATAACAGCACCGTTCACCTCCATCAACATTGACCGAGCAAAGGAAACACTTACCACACTTTTAGAAGAGACCATCACACACGCACCAACCACCATCAATCACATTACCAACGAACACATCATGAAGCTAGTGGACCTGTGCCTCACCACCCACTTCACTTTCAACAACATAATCTATAAACAAACCAACGGCACACCCATGGGATCTCCGCTATCAGGATTCATAGCAGAAGCGGTAATGAAAAAACTAGAACAAACAGCCCTACCAACCATCAAACCAAAAATCTGGGTCCGTTACGTAGATGACACCTTTGTCATCACAAAACGAAGCAAGATAGAAGAGACATTTAACATCATCAACAACACCCTCACAGGCATAAAGTTCACCAAGGAGGAAGAAACCGACAACACACTCGCATTCTTGGACGTCACAGTCGAAAGAAAGGACGAGGTAGGACTACAAACCTGCGTATACAGAAAACCGACAAACACTGACCAAATACTTAACTACACCAGCAACCATCCCAACACACACAATCGAAGCTGTATCAGAACACTATTCCAATGAGCCACCACACACTGCAGCACAGTTTCAGCATAACCAGTGAGTTCTAGATTTCTACAATTCTTTGGTTGAAAAGATTTTCCCTTAGGTCTCTGTCATACTTAGATCTTTCACCTTCAACTTATTCTCAATGGTCATTTATCACTGCATCAAGGAGAAATTTTTTTTTCTCTCTCTTCTCCAATGCATCTTCTTTACCAATTTATTAATCCATCCCGATAGCTTAAATGGCCAATGTAACTGCACACCAGAATCCCATTAATCTTATGGAGCACATGACTGCAGATGGTGGGATCTGTACTGAAAACAAATGATGCTAGAGATCACAACGAGTCAAATATAACACTTGAAGAAAGAATAAGCTTACATTTCGAATCTCGATGATTCTTCTGATGAAGATCAACTAAATTTGAAACGTTATCTTACTCTCCCTCCGTAAATGATGGTTGACCTACAGTGATCTCCAGTATTTGTTGTCTCCACTGATCCATGCCACTTCTGAGGATTATGCCATTTTTTCGTTTATGCTTTAGTGTTACTGGACATATGTACTGACTTAATTGTGTGGTTAAAATTTGGGCACATGTGAAGGTATTGGACTGGGTACAGAAGGAAGGCAGTGCAGTATTGGACCACGGACTACTGCCTCTGCATTTTTTCCAACAGCCTACCATGTGGAACCTAATCAAAGGCTTTACTGAAGTCCATGTACACCACATTGACTGTCCTATCCTCATCCATATGTGTGGTCACCTTCTCAAAAAACTCAATGAGGTTTGTGAGACATGACAAAACCATGTTGACTATCTTTCAGCCACCGTTATACTATCTTTGACTAACAAGGCCACACCTCCCCCTTTTTACCACCTTGCATGTTTTTAATGAAATATGTAAACCCTGGAACCTGCATCATTCATTCAGGACCGTGATCTAACCATGTCTCTGAAATGGCCACAACGGCAAAGTCCCAAGCTGCAAGTTCACCTACCTTACTTCGGATACGTCTGGTGTTGAAGTAGACACATTGCAAACCAGCTTGCTGTCTCCCAGCATATTCCTGTGACATAGAACATTGAATAAAACAGCGCAGAACAGGCCCTTCGGCCCTTGATGCTGCACCGATCTGTGAACTATTTTCAGCTTGTCCCCCTTCACTATCCCAAAATCTTCCATGTGTTTATCTAGGGATTGTTTGAATCTCCCTAATGTGGCTGAATTAGTAAGTAGGGCTTTCCACGCACTTACCATTCTCGGTGTAAAGAACCTACCTCTGAAATCTGTCTTAAATCTATCACCCCTAAATTTGGAGTTATGCCCCCTCGTACACGCTGACGTCATCATCCTAGAAAAAAGAGTTTCACTGTCGACCCTATGTAATCATCTGATCATCTTGTATGTCTCCATCGAATCCTGTCTTAGCTTTCTTCTTGCCAATGAGAACAGGTTCAAGTCTCAAGCCTTTCCTCATAAGACCTTCCCTCCGAATGACAGTGAACAGTGACAGTTACATCCCACCCATGCCTCCCTATACTCACCCTCCTGTGCACTGGAACTACAGCTCAGGTTTCCAGCCCCTGCTGAGCTAGTTTAAACACACCAGAATAGCACTGACAAATTTCCCACCAAGATATTAGTACCCCTCTTGTAAAAATGAAGACCATCCTGTTTGTAGAAATCCCACCTTCTCCAGAAGAATCTCAATTATCCAAGTACCTTCAAACCTCCCTCCTGCACCGACCCTGCAGCCACGTGTTCAGCTGATATCTCTCCCTATTCCCATCGTCCATGGTCCAATACTGCACTGCTTTCCTTCTGTACCCAGTCCAATGCCTTCACAAGTGCCCAAATTTTAACCGCACAATTAAGTCAGTACATATGAAATCGAACAACACTGTCAGCTTAATGTTCCAGGATACAAATGTTACAGGAAGGATAGAAAAGGAGGCAAGAGAGGAGGGAAAGTGGCGTTTTTGATAAGGGATAGCATTACAGCTGTGCTGAGGGAGGATATTCCCAGAAATACATCCAGGGAAGTTATTTAGGTGGAACTGAGAGATAAGAAAGGGATGATCACCTGATTGTGATTGTATTATAGACCCCCTAATAGTCAGAGGGAAACTGAGAAACCAACTTGTAAGGAGATCTCAGCTATCTGTAAGAACAATAGTTATGACCGGTGATATTAACTTTCCAAACATTGTCTGGGACTGCCATAGTGCTACAGGTTTATACGGAGAGGAATTTCTTAAGTGTGTACAAGACAGTTTTCTGAATTCAGTATGTGGATGTACCTACTAGAGAAGGTGCAAAACCTGACCCACTCTTGGGAAATAAGGCAGGGCAGGTGACTGAGTTGTCGGCCGGGGGGGGGGGGGGGGGGGGGGGGGGGGGGGGGGGGGGGAGGGGGGTGGCACTTTGGGGCCAGCGACCATAATTCTATTCATTTTGAAATAGTGATGGAAAAGGATAGACCAGATCTAAAAGTTCAAATTCTAAATTGGAGAAAGGCCGATTTTGACGGTATGAGACAAGAACTTTTGAAAGCTGATTGGAGGCAGATGTTCACAGGTGAAGGGACGGCTGGAAAATGGGAAGCCTTCAGAAATGCGATAACAAGAATCCAGAGAAAGTATATTCCTGTCAGGGTGAAAGGGAAGGCTGGTAGGTATAGGGAATGCTGGATGACTAAAGAAATTGAGGGTTTGGTTGAGAAAAGGAAGAAAGCATATGTTGGGTATAAACAGGACAGCTCGAGTGAATCCTTAGAAGAGTATAAAGGAAGTAGGAGTATACTTAAGAGGGAAATTAGAGAGCCAAAGGGGGACTTCAGGTAGCTTTGGCAAATAGAATTAAGGAGAACCGAAGTGGTTTTGCCAAATATATTGAGGACAAAAGGGTAACTAGGGAGGGAATAGGCCCCCTCAAAGATCAGCAAGGCGGCCTTTGTGTGGAGCCACAGAAAATGGGGGAGATACTAAATGAATATTTTGCAACAGTATTTACTGTGGAAAAGGATATGGAAGATATCGACTGTAAGGAAATAAATGGTGACATCTTGCAAAATGCCCAGATTACAAAGAAGGAAGTGCTGAAACGGGTAAAGGTGGATAAATCCCCAGGACCTGATCAGGTGTACCCGAGAACTCTGTGGTAAGCCAGACAAGTGATTGCTGGGCCTTTTGCTGAGATATTTGTATCATCGATAGTCACAGGTGAGGTGCTGGAAGATTGGAGGTTGGCAAACGTGGTGCCACTGTTGAAGAAGGGCGGTAAAGACAAGGCAGGGAATTATAGTCCAGTGAGCCTGACTTTGGTGGTGGGCAAGTTATTGGAGGGAATCCTGAGAGACAGGATGCACATTTTTGGAAAGGCTAGGACTGATTAGGGATAGTCAACATGGCTTTGTGCGTGGGAATCATATCTCACACACTTGATTGAGTTTATAGAAGAGAGCAAAAAAGAAGATTGATGTGGGCAGTGGTAGATGTGACTGATATGGGCTTCAGCGAGGTGTTCGACAAGGTTCCCCATGGGAGAATGATTAGCAAGGTTAAATCTCATGGAATACAGGGAGATCTAGCCATTTGAATACAGAACTGGCTCAAAGGTGAAAGACAGAGGGTGCTAGTGGAGGTTTGTTTTTCAGACTGGAGGCCTGTGACCAGTGGAGTGCCACAAGGATCAGTGCTGGGTCCTCTACATTGTGTCATTTACATAAATGATTTGGATGCGAGCATAAGAGGTACAGTTAGTAAGTTTGCAGATGATACCAAAATTCGAGTTGTAGAGGACAACGAAGAGGGTTACCTCAGATTACAACAGGATCTGGACCATGGGCTGAGAAGTGGCAGATGGAGTTTAATTCAGATAAATGTGAGGTGCTGCATTTTGGGAAAGCAAATCTTAGTAGGACTTATACACTTAATGGTAAGGTCCTAGGGAGTGTTGCTGAACAAAGACACCTCGGAGTGCAGGTTCATAGCTCTTTGAATGTGGTGTCGCTGATAGATACGATAGTGAAGAAGGAGTTTGGTATGCTTTCCTTTATGATTAGATTAGATTGCTTACAGTGTGGAAACAGGCCCTTCGGCCCAACAAGTCCACACTGCCCGGCCGAAGTGCAACCCGCCCAGACTCATTCCCCTACATTTACCCCTTTATCTAACCCTATGGGCAGTTTGGCTTGGCCAATTCACCTAACCTGCACATTTTTGGACTGTGGGAGGAAACCGGAGCAAACCCACGCAGACACAGGGAGAATGTGCAAACTCCACCCACTCAATTCCCACCTCACAGCCTGAGGTGGGATTTGAACCCGGGTCTCTGGAACTGTGAGGCAGCAGTGATAAGCACTGTGCCACCGTGGTCAGAGAATTGAGTACAGGAGTTGGGAGGTCATGTTGCAGCCGTACAGGACATTGGTTAGGCCACTGTTGGAATATTGCGTGCAATTCTGGTCTCCTTCCTATCGGAAAGATGTTGTGAAACTTGAAAGGGTTCAGAAAAGAAGTTGCCAGCGTCGGAGGGTTTGTACTTTCGGGAGAGGCTGAACAGACTGGGGCTATTTTCCCTGGAGCATTGGAGGCTGAGGGGTGACCTTATAGAGGTTTACACAATGAAGGGCATGGATAGAATAAATAGGTAAATTCATTTCCCTTGGATCAGGGAGTCCAGAACCATAGGGCATAGGTTTAGGGTGAGAGGGGATAGATATAAAAGAGACCTAAGGGGCAACGTTTTCACGCAGAGGGTGGTACGTGTATGGAATGGGCTGCCTGCAGAAGTGGTGGAGGCTGGTACAATTGCAACATTTAAGAGACATTTGGATGGGTATATGAATAAGAAGGGTTTGGAGGGATATGGGCCGGTTGCTGGCAGGTGGAACTAGATTGGGTTGGGATATCTTGTTGGCATGGACGGGTTGGACCGAAAGATCTGTTTCCTTGCTGTAATTTCTATGACTCTAATATTGCTGAAAGAGTGTGAAGGGTCCATTCTTATATGGGCATCCAGACTTTGGTCTTCACTCAACCAACTTAACGGTGGAATGAGGAGGAATTTCTTCTCTCATAGCTCCTGTCTATTTGGAGCTCCTTACTGTGACAAAGCATTGTCCAGAAGGTAAATTTGTATATCTCTGGCTGAGATAGATAGATTATTAGTCAGTAGAGGAATAAACACTGATGAGAAACTGGATGTAATGTGTACGTGAGGATTGTCTGACCAGTCATGACCTTCATGATTGACAGTGCAAGCTGGTGGAATCAAATACTGTACTACTCTTCATCGTCCTTACGGTTTTAATTGAAATTTAATTATTCAACTTTGATTTGAAAACATGACACTATACTCGAAACTTGACAGCGTTTTTTCTCCACAGATACCGCTAGACCAGCTGAGTTTCTCCAGCCACTTCTGTTTGTCTTTCATACTTCCACAATCAGCAGGTCTGTCTTATTTCTGCTCCTTATTGTGAGTTGTCCAACTGAATTAATGTCATTTTCTAAGTCGTGTTCTACAGTGATATCTTAAAAGTGTTTTGTTTTCTGATCCATTAAAACGATTTTATTCTTCGGTTGTTCCACTTGAAACACATTTGCAATTTCTAATATGTTTTCATGAGTATACATCGCATGACCAAAAAAAAATTCCATTAGTACTTTACTGTAATAAAATATTAATAAATGTTTAAAGTCTGGTTGAAGATTTGTAGCTCGGGTGTCCGTTGTTGTGGTTCTGTTCGCCGAGCTGGAAGTTTTTGCTGCAAACGTTTCGTTCCCTGGCTAGGGAACATCATCAGTGCTTTTGGAGCCTCCTGTGAAGCGCTGCTTTGATGTTTCTTCCGGTATTTATAGTGGTTTGTTCTTGCCGCTTCCGGGTGTCAGTTTCAGCTGTAGTGGTTTGTATATGGGGTTCAGGTCCATGTGTCTGTTAATGGAGTTTGTGGATGAATGCCATGCCTCTGGGAATTCCCTGGCTGTTCTCTGTCTGGCTTGTCCTATGATGGTAGTGTTTTCCCAGTCAAATTCATGTTCCTGGTTGTCCGAGTGTATGGCTACTAGGGATAGCTGGTCGTGTGGTTTTGTGGCTAGCTGATGTTCATGTATGCGGATTGTTAGCTGTCTTCCTGTTTGTCCTATATAGTGTTTTGTGCAGTCCTTGCATGGTTTGCACAAAACACTATATAGGACAAACAGGAAGACAGCTAACAATCCTCATCCATGAACATCAGCTAGCCACAAAACGACACGACCAGCTATCCCTAGTAGCCATACACTCAGACAACCAGGAACATGAATTTGACTGGGAAAACACTACCATCATAGGACAAGCCAGACAGAGAACAGCCAGGGAATTCCTAGAGGCATGGCATTCATCCACAAACTCCATTAACAGACACATGGACCTGAACCCCATATACAAACCACTACAGCTGAAACTGACACCCGGAAGCGGCAAGAACATCCATCAACAGACACATCGACCTGGACCCCACATACAAACTACTACAGCTGAAACTGACACCCGGAAGCGGCAAGAACAAACCACTATAAATACCGGAAGAAACATCAAAGCAGCGCTTCACAGGAGGCTCCAATAGCACTGATGATGTTCCCTAGCCAGGGAACGAAACGTTTGCAGCAAAAACTTCCAGCTCGGCGAACAGAACCACAACAATTAATAAATGTTTCAATTTTGATATTGTTAGTAAAGAGCTGTGAATGTTGATATTCGGAATTAAACAGAAAATGCCACAATCATTCATACATAACTTTTCTCTTTGTTTCACTTGCTCAAAGTTACCTGTTGACGATTTTGATTCTGGGGGCAGTAACTGTTCTGAATCTGTTGAAGAATAATTTCTGGTATTTCTTGAAACCAGATATGTATTATTTGACGAACAACCCTTGGTTTTATAAAATGTAATTTCTTATTTAGGTATCTGTGATCTGAAGAACAACTGAATTCATACATCATATTCTAACACAGTGTGCTCCATTTATCCTGATTCTGTTGGAACACATCTTGTTGACCAGTAAAGTGGGGCGAATAGAAATGACTCAGAAATGAAGAACCTAAAGAATTGATCATTTTGCTATTTGTTATTCGTGAAATTTCATTCTGTTATGGTCAGAGATTATATTTTATAATATCTGGAAATGAAAGCAATATTATTCGATAAAATTACCTTTCTTTGTGTTAGGAATGGGCTTGATGTTACCAATCATGAGTTGCTGCACAAACATAGCTTATTAAGCTGTAACACAGTCAAAATTCAGAGAACAGTTGAAAAGCGCCCTGAAGTATCCTTTTGCAGCATTTGTAAGGCATTTCAAAATTGAAAGATAAAATCGAAAATAAAAAGACTTGGACCAACCTCCAAATTGATCACAGTAATCGCGATTGAACATAATTATTGGATGTTTGCGTTTCTGCGGCTTACAATTCTCGCCTTTCATTTGCACAGGTATGAACATTGTACATAATTCCACATGTTCATGTTGCTTTGAGAGAAGTCACGTCTGCTCATGGTTTTATTTTAACTTCACCGCTCCCATCAAAAATCTATGGCCTCTCTTTGTACATGAAGTATACCTCTACGCATACCTTGTTCATCCAGAGAGTAGATGGCTAAACTGTTAAATCTCTCTTCGTAAGACAAACCCACACATCTCTGGAACCAATTTCATGAACATTCCCTGATTTGCCTCCAATAACCTTGCACACTTTCTCTGTTCCCACGACTGCACTTAATTCTTCTAATGCAGCCACACTAAAGAATCGTCGAGGTTAAGTAACTCAGCGTCAAATGCCAGAATTATATTTAGCTTACATATGTACTGCTATACCTTCTCACATATACACGACGATACACAGATCGGCGCCGGATTCTCAATGGCTTTCCAGAATCCACAAGTCTCAAGTCAGAAAGGATTAGTATCCCTCTCATTTGTCTGCATGACAGGAATCTTTAATTGTTTCTTTGCAGATTTAAATAGTACGTTGACTTTTTAAAGACATAACTTCAAATATATCTGCGGTATAATCCATCAGCCAATTTTTAGGCCAATCACTACAGCAATCCAAACTCATCTATAAATGTCTTGTTTATTTAATGCGGCTCGATTCTCCACTGTTTTTGCGTCATCAGCATTTTTCTTTTTCCCTCTCTCTGTTTTTTTTCTATCTCCTCATTCAATTCAGCAATATTGATTGAAAATAGTTGGCCCCTGAGACCTGAACCTGTCGTATGCCAATATCTGCATTTTGCCACCGAGGAATAGTGAATGATTTATTGTTATTTCCTATTTTTTGTTTTTAAATGATGAATCAATCCTCGACCAGGTTTAGAAATTAGTCAAAACCCAAATAATTTAACATTGCATGTTATCATTTTTTGCAGCACTTCTTCAACAACCTTCTGGAAGAGCAGACGTTTTACAACCACAGGTTACCCATTAATTACGTTCCTTGCATGTTGTCCAAGATGGATTGTGAGGGTAGGGATATTATATTGATTAACTTATCTGCTGATTCCCAAACATTCCCATCATCGACTAGGCACAAATCAGCAGGGTGATCACATAATCCTCATTTGTCTAAACGGATGAAACTTCAGCAATGATCGGAAAACTCTCAGACAATCCAAGGCAAAGCATCCTGCCTGAATGGGCCTGCATCTATAATCAGACACTTGCTCCAACCCCGAACATCAGTTGCAGCAATGCACAACCTGCAGCAGATGCAATGAAGAAAATCTCAGCTCCATCCAAAGCGAGTACCATCATTATCTGCAAGGAAAGAGCACTAGATATGTAGGAACATAGTCTCCTGTAATTTCATCTTGAAAGATGAGGTTTGGCGGAAAATTGAAAGGGTGAACAGAATGATGCGATTCCTCTAAAGGGGAAGGTTAACTAATGAGAGGTTTAATTTTAAAAAGAAAGTTAGCGGCTTCAGAGAAGATTCGAAGAAAACAAAACTTTGACATGAGGTCCTGGGTGTCTGACTGGCACTGTCTGAGAGGAATGTTGAGATCGGCGCCCTCACAAGCCTTACAAATCTGCATTTACATTTTCGTAACATTCAAGGCTGAGGCCCATTTCTGGAAAGTTGGTCACGTTCACAGTTTTTGTATCTTTACCAGTTCAGGCATTCTGGGGCAACGGTCCTCCTCTGTATTGCTTAAAGATATGGTTTGCTCTGCCTTAGTTGTGGAGTGGAGTGTCATTGAAAGATAACTTCCATTTCCATGTCCCATCCTTGATAGCCACTATTGTACTCATACACACGGCTGTAACATCCATGTTCACTGCTTTGTCTATTTGACAGATGGGTGTCATTGAATTTGTAAACTACACTCTTGAAAAAGCAAGACGCTCAGTGTGGGATGCGTCTCTTGGATAGAGAAGGAGCAAAGAGTTATGATCTAGCAGCAAAATACATCAGCTGGTGTCTTTCTAAGGCAGATTTGCGGATTTGAGTTCATGTGTAGCCCAACACCAAACAGCGAGGGGTTGGAGTCACGAGTCATAAAATATTTCAGGAGAATGAAAGTCTTTGTTTAAGCATAAAACGTAGAACACAGAATAGTATATCACTGTACAGGTTCATCAGCCGTTGATGTTGTGCCGACATTTTATCTTCTTCTATGATCAGACTAACCTACATACCTTCATTGTATTAACTTCCATGTGTCTATCCGTGAGTCGCTTAAATCTCCCTGATGTATCTGACTGTACTACAACTGCTGGGTGTGCATCCCAAAAACCCACCACTCTTCGAGTAAAGAACCTACCTCTCAATCTCCATAAAGCTTCTCCCAATAACTCTAAAATTATGCCCTATCATGATAGAATTTTCTGGCCTTGGAAGAAGTCTCTGTCCATCCACTGTATCCAAGCCTCTAGACATCTTGTCCAACTCGATCAAGTCACTTCTCATCCGTCTTCACTCCTGTGAGAAAAGCCATCAGCCTTCCTTCATCAGACATCCGCTCCAGGCAGACAGCTTCTTGGTAAATCTCCCCAGGACCATCTCTAAACCTTCCACATCGTTCCTATAATGAGGCACCAGGACTGAACACAATATTACAAATGTAGTCTAACCAGAAACCTTTCGAACTGCAGCATGGCTTCGCAGCTCTTAACATTAGTCTCCCTGCAAATGAAAGCAAGTACAACATATGCCTTCTAACAGACTCTATCATCTTGGGTTGCAACTTTGAGGACCGATGCACATGGAACCGATTCCTGTGTAACACCACCGATTATTGGGCTCCAGTCTGAATATTTTCTGTCTACCACCACCATTTGGGTTCTATGGGCCAGTGAATTCAGCATCCACACAGACAGGCTTCCCTGCATCTCTTCTTCTTTCTTCCTGAATGAGCCTGCCATGGGAAAACTTATGAAATGCATGACCAAAATCAATATACACGAGATCCAAATAATGCAGTTCCAAAACACAGTGAGTTGCTGAAGTGAAGTTGAGACTTCATTCATTTATTAAGCAAACTTAACGAAATACACAAACAAACCAAAATTCTTAAAACTATGAAATTTGAATTGATGCTTCAATATGGTTCAATCAGTGTTCATTTAATTTGCAGAGTAATGTTCCAGATATTTAGCTAATTTATCAAATCCAGGTGACATCTTCAAATGTACAGCAGGAAGTTGTCAAATGGATGAACAGTTTTGATAAGGATAATGCTGAGGAAAGAATTTTAGAAATCGATACAATATCTGATTAATTATGCTTGCTCCTCTGAATGACTTGTCAGACTTTTTTGCCGTGTATTGTCTCAGCAACTTTTTTAAAAATAGTTTTTTTTACAAGTTTCCTTATATTTCCAGAGACCAGCTTTTAACAAATGAAACATTGAAATAAATGGAAGAGAAATTCGCAAGTGACTGTTGTGTGCAACATTTTTGTGATAATATTTTAATGTCTATGATCCCAAGTGTTGATGTTCGTTTCTCTGTTATAAACATATTGATTTTTAAGTCACTCTCAAATCTGTTTTATTTTCTATTCAAATATCAAACGGCAGCGACCAGACATTCTTCAAATATGTTGCAATCTCTGGTGATCTTATGTGAGTCCTTACTCGTGCATGTCTCCCAACCTCTTTCATAGAATCTTAGAATAACACAATGCAGAAGAGGCACCTTGATCCATCGAATCTCTGCTAACTTAGCTGTACCATATCAAAAGGGGTCCCACTTGCACACTCGGCCAATAGCCTTGAAAATTAAGACACTAGTGTTCATGCAAGTATTGGCTAAAAGTTGACTACTCTCCAAGGCAAAGCGTTTCAGAATATCACCACTTCTGGGTTTTCTTTTTTGCCCCCTGTGACCATCCTGTATTTCACGGTTAAACAATGTGCCCATTTTTTGGTATTCCTTATTCGAAGGGAGACACCTGTTTCCTCATCACCACGACCATGCCTCTCTCAATCATACATATTGCTCGACATGGTTGCTCACAGTAATCAACACGGGCTTATGCAGCCTCCATTCAGAGCTGTTCCTTCCAGCTGTGTACTGCCATGCTGCATTCTTCATGAGGCAAGCCCTTGTCCCGACTGAACTTCCTCCAATATACTGGCAACGTGCTAATGCAGACATGTCAATTTTGCTCCTTTGCAGCTTCCCTTACTAATAGTCTCAGTGAGCCCATACAGAACAAAAACTCTCGGAATGCTTGAATTAAATTCACACCCTCAAATCTGTTAATGAAATAAAGTTTCTTGCTGTTTGAGTTAGAAGAAGGGACAAAAAATTCGTTCTCCGGAGAACGGCATTAAGTGCAATCACAACTGTTCCTTTTAAAAATAATCTACCATTAACCCCACTCTTCAATTTGTTTCTACAGTCCTTTGAGAGAAATGACATGTGTCTATTTCTGTGTCTTATTGAAAGGCAGCATGAATTAAGAATTCGTCTTTTTTTTATTGGATGGGGTCCCCTTGTGATTGCCCTGTTGTCTGTAAAGTAAAAGAAAAGAATCGAAATTGACTTTGCTTTTCTCTGCAGATCCCGAGTTTTCACATTGTTCACGTCTTCCTTCTTCCCCTGTAAAAGTCTGATATGCAAAATACTCCAACAAACACGACATATCATATATCCCTTCACCAACACAATAAGCCATACCTCTCACAATATTAAAAGCATGTTTGCAAACACAATAATCCACCCTCCACAGTGTATGAAAAGTGTCTTCACGGACACAATAATGCACCTCTCACAGTGCATAAAATCCCCTCCACCAACACAATTACACATACGCCACACAATATCACAAACACCTTCACCCAACAATTCCAGTCCACCAATGCCCTACCCCGACTACATCCTACTCATTGGTCCAGTTCTCAGTTGTTACGTAACCACTGAATATTCTTCACTTTAGTGGTCATTAGTGCTTTTTTTCCTTTTCTCCGAGTTTTGGCAGCAGATTCTTGCATGGGAGATGATCTTTCAGCATCATCTGTACCTGGGGAGAGATGCAATTTTTCGGTGAGGAATCCAGTATGAAAATGAGGAATTGCAGTTATACTGACAGAATGAACTCAGGAGACATCACCAAACCCCTTTCACCATTGATATCCATTTTGTCTAAAAGAATGAGAGCTCCTGTCCCATCAATGACTGACGAATCCCTTCATATGGATGTTACGTTATGAGGAACTGTCTCCCAATCCATCAATGACCGTTCATCACTGAATCAGAAAGTGAAGACTCGTCAGTGCCATTTTGCCATAACCATCACGGGATATGTTGATGATGCAGCCCATGATATGCTAAAATTAACAACTACGGATGATCAGTTAATGCTGACTATGATCATTTAATCAGGGGTTGAAGTAACTGAGTATAACTGCAGAACAAACCTCTTACCTTTTCAAGATAGTCAGAAGTGTCCAGCTTGTTCCTGCCAACGTACATCACTTGAGCATGGCCATTGATATGTTCACAATCTTCCTCTGACAAGTCCAGCATCACTAAAATGTTGAGAGGATATGGACTAAGCTTCAACACATCAAAGCCCCGAATATGATTAGTTTCAGAAGTACAGAGAATAATGTGTGCAATCTCACAAATCTAAAGTATGCTAGGAGCTATTAAAACACTTTGGTTGGCACAGGTGCTTAATTGCATGACACAATGGTTCAGTGGTTAGCACTGCACCTGTATATTGCCAGACTGCCAGATTCAATTCCAGCTTCAGGCGACTGTCTGTGTGTGATTTGCATCATCACCCCCTCTCTGTGTGGGTTTCCTCTGTATATGTCACTTTTCCTCCCACAGTCCTAAGATGTGCCGGTTAAGTGATCTGGCCTTGGTAGTTACCCATTTTGTTCAAGAATGTGTAGGTGAGTTGCATTATTCAGGGGAAATGTGAATAATAGATAATGGGTGTGATATTCATCAGAGGGTTGGTGTGGAATTGTTGTGCCCAACTGGCCTGGTTCTGCACTGTAGGGGTTCTATGATTCTATCTTGACTTCATTTATAGTCGCATAGAGCGAAGATCAAAGAAGTTGTGATGAAGCTGTTTAAGACGTGCTTTCAGCCTTCAGTGAATGATTGCATCCAATTGTGTGTGACGGACATTCAGAGTGAAACCGTGACATTAGATAGGAACAGGGAAAGATTTGCAAGAATGGATCTGCTCCCATTGGACTTAAATAACATAGATAACTTTGTTAATTTAGGACTGTTCTTTTTGGACAGGTGAAGATCAAGACACTTCCAAAATCATTTTGGACGTAGACAGTATTGATCCAGGGAATGGACAGGAGTTCTTTTCCATCTCATGCAACAACAGTCTCAAACTGAAAACGTGGAGTTACTGGGAAAGAACGGAAAGCAAATCAAGAGGATAGGTTGGGGAGTGACGGCATTGGATAACATAGCGATTCAAGAGCAACTTTCTTGCACTGCTGGTTACTGCTGGCGTGGCGGGTAGATCATTTACGAGGAATCTTGATTGATTTGTTTTTTCAAAGAAATTGTGCTGACAATTGAGGACGAAATGCTCATCCCGTGCTTCAGAAATTCTTCAACTACATCTTATATTGTGAGACTTAAGTGTACCTCCTTGGAGTGGACATGTGTATAGCAGGCTCATGGAGAGTTGCAATTACGAACCACAAATGATTATGTGAGAGACGGAGTATTTCTAAAGTTAATGCCTGAAACAATTAAGTTGAATTTCTCCTCTCAGCAGCTTTTGGATACCTGGTGTTAAATGTTCATCATCTGCTCGTTTGCACTCAGTAGGTGGTTCTGTTGCAGGGCTTGTTGATTCTGGAATGAAAGACAAAAACGTGAGACGTGGATTGAGGAAATAACTAGTGATACAGAGATGTAAAGAGAGCTGTCGAGATTATGGTGGGTGTAAAGATTTGAATATGGGCAGAGAAAAGAAATACCGACAGAGTAAGAAAATGACATGTTGGAACAGGGTGTTGGAGAATTTGATATGATGGAACACAGGGTTAGAGCTTTACACAGAGGTTATGTTTATCATGTTTCCTAAATGCATACAGGAACGAGATCAACACCATACCAAACGAGATGGTTATGACGCGAGACAACAAGATTAAATCACTGTGGATGTGACTTCAAATCAAACAACTGGCAGCGACTGTCAAACTGGAGCCTTCCGTATACTTCCTTGAACAGGACAAGCTGCAGAAGAGGATGAGTAAAGATTTTTACAATCACAATTTTGTTGAAGTGAATGGAGTGAATCTCTTACTCGTGATAACTAGCTGTAAAACTAGCGGACGCTGTTTTAAACATGGTTCCAAAACTTATAGAAAATATAAAAGGAGGAGTTAGGACTTGGAATGAATCATCGAGAAGAGTGAAGACTTTCGGCTCAGTTGAAGCATTCAACAGGTCGTTAGACGATCTTGTAATTAGGAACAGGTGTCAGTGTGATGGAGCAAAGGTAGGACTATAACAGTATGGAGTGGGTGAAGAAGAGGCGAGAGAGAATGTTGACTGACGTTATCAACATAATTTTGACAACAAATATAAAATAAAAACATTACACAGAGCCTGGAAGCTCCTTTAAAGCTATGAATTATCTGAAATAATTGGTACAATGCCTAATCTGATTAAAGACCTGAGTGAGAAAGAGGAGAAGGTCAGGGCTAGAAGAAGAAGAATAACAGGAAGCACATGCAGGTTTTAAATTTCAACTGACTGGTCTGTTCCTATGATATACGAATCACAAAATCAGATCAAGTAAACGTTGTTAGTGTCTAACCCTCTTTGAACTCTTAGTAAAATCTGCACTCAGTCATAGTCTCAATCACACAATTTTTGAGGATTTCTCGTGACACTTCTCATCTCTTAATCACATGAAAACTTAAATCAGAGGAAAAGTTTAAATGGAATTCTGGTGATTATCCGAGATAGTATAAGTATAGTACAGTACTATACAGTACTAAGAACAGGTAATTTCGATTCCTAGAGTATTTACTAGTCAGGGTATTTTTCCTCCACTTTGAAGGGCTTCAGATTTGTTGGACACTGGGACCTCTTCTGGGGAAGGCAGGACTATTATAAAATGGATGGACATCTGAACCAGGCCGGCACCAATGTCTTGGGGGAGTTTTTGATACTGCTATTGGAAAGTTTTAAAACTAATGTGCCAGGGGACTGGGAACCAGAAGAGAAAACAAGTAGGTAACGAGGTGGCAACTCGAGACTGTAAGCATCATGAAGATAGCATTAATAAAGGGAAGAGTAGGCAGGGAATGGATAAAGTCAAAAGAACTGGTGGCCTGAAATGCATCTACTTTCATGCAAGGAGTATAGCGTATAAGACAGATGTACTTAGGGCTTGGATTGGTGCCTGGGAGTATGATGTTATTGCAGTCACAGAGACTTGGTTGAAGGAAGGGCATAATGATTAGCAACTGAATGTTCCAGGTTATAGACGCTTCATAAAGGAGAGGGGGAAATAAAAGAGGGGCGGTGGAGTTTCTTTGCTCGTCAGGGATCATCTCACGGCTGTGCTAAAGGAGTACACTATGGAGATAGTAAGCAGTGAGGCATTATGGGTGGAACTGAGAAATAAGAAGGGTGCAGTTACATTGTTGGGCCTGTATTACAGGCCTCCCAACAGTGAGCGTGAGATAGAAGAACAAATACTAAAAAGATTATGGGAAGATGTGGAGGCATCAGTTTAGTGGTGATGGGAGATTTTAATTTTCTGAACATTGACAGGATACACTTAGCGTCAGAGGTCTGGGTGGGGTAGAATTTATAAGAAGTGTGTAGGAGAGTTTTCTAGAGCAGTATATCAACAGTCCGATGAGGGAAGGAGCCATATTGGATCTGGTACTGCGGAACGAGCCAGGACAGGTGGTAGACGTCTCAGTGGGTGATTACTTTGGGAACAGTGACCACAATTCTGTCAGTTTTAGAATACTCGTAGATAAAGATGAGAGTGGTCCTAAGGGAAGAGTACAAAACTGGGCCAAGGCCAAATATATCAAAATTAGGCCGGATCTCTGAAATGTGGTTTGAATACAGCTATTTGAAGCGAAGTCCACATTTGATATGTGGTAGGCTTTCAAAGATAGTAAAAGATAGTGTCGGTTTGGCAAATCCCGTTGAAGGGTAGGAAGGGCAACATTCGTGAACTGTAGAATTGTACGACGAGCTGAAACGAAAAAGGAAGCGTCCATAAGATCTGGTCAGCTAAGAACAGAACAGGCGCTGGAGAAATATAGGAAGAATAAGACTAGTCTTAAACGAGCAATCAAGCAGACTAAAAGCGGTCATGAAATACAGAATTAAGGAGAATCCCAAGCATTTTATTCTTATATAAGAAGCAAGTGGGTTACTAGAGAAAGGATTGGTCCACTGAAGAATAATGAAAAAGAAGGCTGTGTGTCGAACCTGACAGAATGGGTGAGATTCTGAATGATTGCTTTGAATCAGTGTTCACTAAGGAGAGGAACATGAATCTTGAGATTAGAGATAGAAGTTTGCTTAGTCTGGATCACGTTGACATAAGCAGGAAAGAGATGTTGGGTAGGCTAGAGGTTATTAAGGTGGACAAATCCTCAGGACCGGATGGCATCTATCCAAGGTTGCTGAGGGAGGCGAGAGAGGAAATAACTGGAGCCCTGACAGATATATTTGTGGCATCCTTAAATACAGGTGAGGTGCCTGAGGACTGGAAGGTTATCCCCCTGTACAAGAAGGGTAGTGGGAGTATATAACCACAGACCAGTGAGCCTGATTTCGGTGGTGGGAAAGTTGCTGGAGAAAGGACTGGGGGATTGGATCTGTTTACATTTAGAAAAGAACGGGCTTGTCAGTGATAGGCAACAAGGTTTTGTGCGGGGGAGGTCGTGCCTTACCAACTTAATAGAGTTCTTCGAGGAAGGAAGAGCTGTTGATGTCATATACATGGATTTTAGTATGGCGTTTGATAAGATTCCCAATGGTAGACTAATGGAGAAAGTGAAGTCACATGGTGTGCAGGGTGTTCCAGCTAGGAGGGTAAAGAACTGATTGAGCAACAGGAGACAAAGTGTATTAGCTAGATGGAGAAAGGTGTTCAGTGTTGTTCCGCAGGGGTCAGTGTTGGAGCCACTGTGTTTTGTACTATACATAGATGATCCGGAAGAGGGCACTGTTGGTATGATCAGCAAGTTTGCAGATGACAGAAAGACTGATAGAGTAGCAGAAAGCATAAGGGACAGTGAAAAAAATACAGGAGGATATAGATAGACTGAAGATTTGTTCCTAAAAATGGCAGATGAATTTCAATCCAGAAAAATGTGAGGTGGTGCATTTAGACAAGACTAATTCTAGAGCGAATAATATGATGAATAGAAGGGCCTTGGGAAACGTTGATGGGCAGGGAGATCTGGGAGTGCAGGTTCATTGTACACTGAATGTTGCTGCACAGGTGGATAGAGTGGTCAAGAAGGCATATGGTATGCTTTCCTTCATAGGACGGGGTGTTGAGTATAAGAGCTCGCAAGTCATTTTAAAATTGGACAACATTTGGAATACTGTGTTACAGTTCTGGTCGCCACATTACCAAAAGGATGTGGACGCTTTGGAGAGGGTGCAAAGTAGGTTTACGAGGATGTTGCCTGGTATGGAAGGAGCTAGCTATGAAGAGAGGTTGAGTAGGTTTTCATGAGAGAAAAGGAGATTATGGGGGACCTGATTGAGGTTTATAAAATCATGAAGGGTATCGACCGGGTGGATAGGGACAAGCTGTTTCCCAGGATGAAGGATTCCATAACGAGAGGTCACACTTTCAAGGTGAGAGGTGGAATGTTTAAGGGGGATACACGTGGCATGTTCTTCACACAGAAGGTGGTGGGCGTTTGAAATGCGTTGCCAGCAGAGGTGGTAGAGGCAGGCACGGTAGATTCATTTAAGATGCATCTGGACAGATGCATGAGTAAGTGGGGAACAGAGGGATACAGATGCTTAGGAATTGACCGACAGTTTAGACAGTACATTTGGATAGGCTCAGGCTTGGAAGGCCGAAGGGCCTGTTCCTGGGCTGTAAATTATCTTTGATCTTTGTTTCAATTGCAAGGGGGTCACAGACTCAATGTGAGATGGTGAGATGGAGTTTTTGTTGCAGAGAGGAGTTGGAGATGGATATGCATTGCCAGAAAAGGTTACAGAAGCAGTCACATGGGCGACATTTCAGAGGCATTTGGATGGTTATCAGAACTGGAGGAAAATACAGAAATACAGACCAAATAAGGAATGATGATTTGTTTTTACTTCAGATAGGGCATGATGATTGGAAAAGGATTGGAGGGCTGAACGGCCTTTTCCTGTGCCGTACTTCTCTTTCCTTTCTTAAGAATCAATGTTGGGGAATAATCTGAGAGATAACAATGGAGTCGTAATATGTGTTGAAAAAGAATATTTGTAAGAAAATTTCTGAGTGGCCTTTGGAATTTTTAGAGCTTTAGATCCCCGAGTTGTTGAAACATTTGAAAGTGCAATGAAGGAGCGAAAACACATGGCTAGAAGCAATACCAAGGAGAAACACAACATAAAGGAGTGTGGGAAATCACGAAGGGCGTTCTCAACATGAACAATTGTGAATTCTCGGCCTGATCACAGTCACTATGTCACAGACAAGATTGACAAAGTGAAAAACTCACGCTGCATTAATTACAAATATGGCCTTCCGAAAGAACAGGATCACAGTTTCCCATGGAACTACAAGGCTCACCATAGCGATCACCTTCACTCAGTCAATGCATCATGGGGATGTCATTTAATATGTTCCCACTGCCTGCAGCCACTACATGCTTCAGGCACAATGTCCCAATTCACACTGAGTCACTCCGATCCACTGCACCTCAGCCCTACGTTTTACACACCTCAGTCTCTACATCCATACCGCCTCAGTCACTAAATCACATTGTCCCAGCTACTTATTCACATTCACGTCCGTCACTATATCCCACTTCACTCAGTCACTCTATTACACATCTCAGTAAAAATGTCCCACACGTCTCAGACACTGTATCGCAGTCTGCTCAGTTAGTATATCCCACTGTCATAACTCACGAATTGTATTCCCCTCAGTACCTATCGATTCACCACAGTCATTTAATCAATTTGCTTGACACATCTCCCATTTGTGGGCAGCACGGTGGCACAATGGTTAGCACTGCTGCCTCACTGCGCCTGAGACCCGGGTTCAATTCCCGACTCAGGCGACTGACTGTGTGGAGTTTGCACGTTCTCCCCATGTCTGCGTGGGTTTCCTCCGGGTGCTCCGGTTTCCTCCCACAGTCCAAAGATGTGCGGGTCAGGTGAATTGGCCATGCTAAATTGACCGTAGTGTTATGTTAGGGGTATGGGTGGGTTGCGCTTCGGCGGGTCGGTGTGGACTTGTTGGGCCGAAGGGCCTGTTTCCACACTGTAAGTAATCTAATCATTCATCTCAGTTATTCAATCGCACTACCATCATTCTTGAACACGCAATTCCCTCTGTCGCTGCATCCTTCATCCCTCAGTCACTGCAATCACTTCCCTCAATTTCTAAATGGCACTACCCTCAATCACGCCACAAAACTAATTTCAGACATGACATTTTACACACAGGAGCCACTAATCCTACACACCTCAGTCATTCCATTCCAATATTCACCTCAAATGGCATGACTGCTTCCTCTGTCACAATATTCCAGTGCTCTCAGTCACAACATTTCACCGCCATCAGTTAATTCATCTCTCCCTCTCCTCAATCATTCAATCACCCTCCCCTCATTCGTTGTTTTCAACTACGCTCATTCACATTACTGAACATCACACCCTTAGTCACTGCACACGTTTCTTCTTAGTTAATATGTCACTCTCCTCTCAGTCAATACGTTTCACTTCCGTCACAGAAGTCACATGTTTGCAGTCTGAGCTGTTCTTCTGAGTGGTATGTGCCGTGGTTCACAATTCAGAGCTCTTGTTCTAGTAAAATTGTGTCAGAGTACATCACACCGTTTCCACACTGCATACCAACTTATTGAAGGACAGGCAGAACCTACAGCCAACTGTCAGACCTATTGGTGATATTGCTTTCAATGTCTCAAAAATACCCATTGGAAAAAAACCAATCCGACTAAGAGAGGATTTAAAAATCAAATTTGGGTTATAATCCGAATGTGAGTACATCCTGGTGCAGAAGATGCAACGGTTTGAATAAGTATCTTTCAGAAGATGGTGGAATTGTTTTACCTGCAGTTCCATGATTTGTTGGAAATTTGGAACTACAATAAAAGAATGCAAGAATCTCTGGGAGTTACAGAAAAGAGGAACACCACATAATGGCGGGCATGATATCATATCTACCATAGAATCATAGAAATGTACAGCATGGAAACAGACCCTTCGGTCCAACCCGTCCATGCCGACCCGATATCCCAACCCAATCTCGTCCCACCTGACAGCACACAGCCCATATCCCTCCAAAACCTTCCTATTTCATATACCCATCCAAATGTCTCTTGAATGTTACAATTGTACCAGCCTCCACCGCTTCCACTGGCAGCTCATTCCATTCATGCACCAACCTCGGCAGAAAACATTGCCCCGTAGATCTCTTTTCTATCTTTTCCCCTTTCACCCTAAACCTATGCCCTCTAGTTCTGGACTCCCCGACACCAGGGAAAAGACTTTGCCTATTAATCCTATCCATGTCCCTCATAATTTTTCAAACCTCTATAAAGACACCCCTCAGCCTCCAACGCTCCAGGGAATACAGCCCCAGCCTGTACAGCCTCTCCCTATAGACCAAATCCTCCAACCCTGGCAACATCAGTCTGAATATAGAGAAGAGTCCTGGATACCTGTTCTAATTCCAGGCACTTAATCAAAATTAGAACAACAAAATGCAAGCATCACCCAGTCCTTACTGCATTATAAGAACATCAAAAGGAAGAGGAGTCTGCTTTAAGGCACTCTAATTCACGACATCTGCAATTGCAGCCCACTCCAAAGAGACAAATTTCACAAGTCGCACCAAAATGAAATCCTACTCACAATAGTCATTGGATCATATTTCCGGCAGTGGGGCAACATATTCATTTCAGTGACTTCATTGCACCCTTTCTAGTAACTTTACCTCAATCATTCATTCAAAAAAAAATCACACTCCCTTTCGGGCGTGCATCTTGCAGTCAGTGCCCTGAATTCAATCCTGCAGCTATTTGTGGATCTAACTGAAGGTAAGATTGCTTTTAACTTCATGAGAGTGTCAGTTGGAGAGTTAATGTGTACTTTAGACTGAGAGGGAATATATCAAGGATATTTGAGGCATTATCTGACAGATATAAATCATACAGTTTCTCCATCTGATGCAGCACTTAACATATTCCGCCTCATCTAAGCACTAAATGCTATGGCAGTCCAAGTCAATGTCGTAAAACTTAAAATCTCCTACTATAACAATCCAATTGCTTCTGCAAGTCTCCCCAGTGCATATTTCTTCCTCTCTTGCCCGTTGGCTACTTGGGGGCCCACATTTCAACTCCAATAATGTCACTATCTCCTTCTTCTTAGCTTCACCCACAAAGCCTCACTGGGTGATCCTTCAGTTGTCACATCTCTGATTACTGCTGTGATACTTGCCTTAACAAAAATGCAAATCCCATTCCCTTCTTTCCACCACTTCTGTTCCGCCCAAACCACCTGTACCCTGTCACAGTACGCTGCTTGTATTAATTGCTATTGCATAAAGAATACTTCTCAGCGATTCAGCTCTGGCTGTTACCTGTTTCTGCGGTCACTGCTCTGTTTGATGATAAACTTTCCATCGGCTTCTGAGTTGAATATGTCGTGTCGTCCCCATGTTCAGCAGTGTTTGGATCTGAAGGAATGGAGATACATTATAAGAATGATTCAAAGATGGATCTCTTTAATTCAGACATGGTGCAATGATTCCCAGCGTGTCATGTATTTCATGGAGGCAAGAATGCAATAGTGTTTTCACTGAGTTACTAATCCAGAGAATCTGCGAATGCTTTGGAGATTTGTTTTCAATCTTCACACTGCAGATGGTGGAATTTTAAATCGATGAAAAATAATATATCTGTAATGAAGAATCAACTGATGGCCATGAGACCATGTTCATTTGCTGGAAAAAGGATTACACTACTGGCTAAGTAATCTCTTCTGGGAAGAAACCCTCATCTGCTCTCGCCTACAAGTGAGATCAGATCTACAGGAAAGTTACTGACATCCCACTTTGCTCAGTCACTCTATCACACTTACCTCAGTCACAACGTCCCACACATGACAGTCACTGAATCGCGGTCTGCTTAGTCGTGACTTCCCACTGCATTAGCTCATGAAATTCTATTCCCCCTCTGTACCTTTTAACTTCATGAGAGTCAGTTGGAAAGTTAATGTGTACTTTTGACTGAGAGGGAATATATCAAGGAAATTTGAGGCATTATCTGACAGATATAAATCATACAGTTTCTCCATCTGATGCAGCACCTAACATATTCCGCCTCATCTAAGCACTAAACGCTATGGCAGTCCAAGTCAATGTCGTAAAACTTAAAATTCGCTGCAATCTTTTGATCCATTCAATTGACGCACCACCTTCCTCTCGCCTCAGTTATTCAATCACACTACCATCACTCACAAACATGCAATTCCCTCAGTCACAGCATTTTCCATCGCTCAGTCACTGCATAACGCATCCCGCAATGTCTAAATGACACTACCTTCAATTACATTGTAAAACTAATTTCAGACATGACATTCCAGACACGGGAACAACTAATCTAATACACCTCAATCACGGCTCACACTCTCCTCCTCAAAGGACATGACAGCTTCCACTGTCAAAATATTCCACTGCTCTCCATCACTACATTTCAACAGCATCAGTTAATCCACCTCTGTCTCCTCAATCACTCAATCACCCTCCCCTCATTCATTGTTTCCACCTGTGCTCAGTCACAACATCAGACTTCTGTACACCACTAACTTGGTCACTGGATGCTGTGTAATTGGAGAGATGTGATCAGAATGGTGGACTATATGTTACAAATATGGAATGGACTTGGAAGACGATTTCTTAGTGGACTTTGGAGTTCTTATACCTACAGGTTCCAGAGCAGATGAAAGTCTTGTCACTGCAAGAAAGAAATGCTGATATATCTAGGAGTCACATGAGAGAGGAACACAACAAATTAGCTGTCAAGGCATCGCAGCTGTCTGACCCAATGTAAAGACCAATCCTGAAGAATTGGTCATTTCTCTGTAAATATAATCACAGGCTAACAAATTGCAAGCATCACCCTTTCATACAGCATGATAAGAAAATCAAAGGAATAGGATTCTGTTCAAGTCACTCTAATTTGCGACATGTCCAATTGCATTCCACTTCAAACAGTCAAACTGCACATGTCACACCAAACAGAAATTCTATTCCCAGTTATCATTGGAACATATTTTCAACAGTCGATGCAATATGGGCGGCACGGTGGCACAGTGGTTAGCACTGCTGCCTCACAGCGCCAGGAACCTGGGTTCAATTCCCGCCTCAGGCGGCTGACTGTGTGGAGTTTGCACGTTCTCCCCGTGTCTGCGTGGGTTTCCTCTGGGTGCTCCGGTTTCCTCCCACAGTCCAAAGATGTGCGCGTTAGGTGAATTGGCCATGCTAAATTGCCCGTAGTGTTAGGTAAGGGGTATATGTATGGGTGGGTTGCGCTTCGGCGGGTCGGTGTGGACTTGTTGGGCCGAAGGGCCTGTTTCCACACTGTAAGTAATCTAATCTATATTCATTTCAGTGAATTCATTGTACCTTTCAACGTTACTTGACCTCAAACTTTCATTCAAAAAAATCACACTCCCTTTCAGGCGTGCATCTTACACTCAGTGCCTTGAATTCAATCCTGCAGCTACTTGTGGATCTAATTGAAAGTGTGATTGCTTTAACCTTCACGGCAGTATCAATCGCAGAGTTAACGTGTACTTCCAGTGAGAGGGAATGTACCAAGGAAATTTGAGGCATTTTCAGAGACATATAAGTCATAGAGCTGCCCCAACCTAGCTCACAAGATGCAGCAGGTTTGGAATAGAATCTCACAGAGTCTTTCACTCAATACTGAACACAATCCCAAAAGTGCAACCTTGAAAACGTCCTGTGCAACTGCAACATAGCTTCCAACGTCTATCCTCAAAACCCTGACTGATGAACACCAATGTGCCCAAAGCATTGTTCAACGCCCTGTCTACCTGTGACTACACTTTCAGAGAATCGTGCACTTGAAACCCAAGGTCTCTCTGTTTCACTGTACTCCTTAAGGCCCGACTATTCACCACGAAAATCAAATATTGATTTGATTTTCCAAAATGCAACACCACACACTTGTATTTTTTAAACTCCATTTTCCATTTCTGAGCCCACTTCCGCAGACGTTTCAGGTTCTGCTGACAAACATCCTCACTGACTCTTTTAGTGTCATCTGGAAACTTACTAATCATGATTTGTACATTCTCATCCAAATCATTAATATCGATAACAATCAGGAATGGGCCCAGCTCCGAACGCTGAGGCCTTCTGCGATTTAAAGGCCTCCAGTCGGAAGAGCATCCTTTTACTATTACGGTCTGCTTTCCATCATCAAGACAATTGTGCATCAAATTGCCATCTTCCTCTGGATTCCATGCAATCTAACTTTCCAGAGCAGTCTACCACGTGGGACATTATGAAAGACCTGACTGAAATCAACATAGACGAGTTCAACCGCTTTGTCATCGTCAATCCTCCTGGTCAATTCATCAAAGAATTCTAACAAATTTGTGAGACATGATCTCCCACACACAAAACAATGCTGACTACTCCTAATCAAACCCTGCCTTTCCAAATTCACGTATATATTATATCCCAGAATTTTCTGAAGGAACTTATCGACTCCAGATGTTAGCATTATTGGTCTATGGTTCACAGATTTTTCTTAGCAGTCCTATGGAAACAGAGTGCGACATTTTTTACCGTCGAGCCTTCCGGGTCCTCGCCCGTGGCTAATGATGATACAAAAGGTGTCAGTTGGATCCATCGCAATTTCTTCCCTGGTCTCTTGAAGTCTTCTTGCATATATTTTGTCGGGACCATTTTGTCTGAAATGACATGACAGCTGCCTCTGTCACAATTTTCCTCTGCTCTCAGTCACTACATTTCACCACCATCGTTTAATCACGTTCATGCTCCTCAGTCACTTAATCTCACTCCCCTCATTCAATGTTTCCAATTACACTCAGTTACAGCATCACACCACTAACCTGGTCAATGCATTCCTCTTTTCTTAGTCAATATGTCACTCTGCCCTCAAACAATACATCACTCTCTCCTCAGTCAATACATTTCACTTCGCTCAGTCCATACATCGCACTTCCCTCAGTCACTCTGTCACATCCCGTCACACGATTGAAGTCTACGAACTCTAAGCTTGGCCTGTTGTTCTGAGTGGTATATGCTGCAGTTCACAATTCAGAGCTAGAGTTCCAGTAAACGGTTTCAGAGTATATCACGCCTTTTGCACAGTGTCCACACTGCACAGCAACTGACTGAAGGACATAGATTTGACTGCTGCTTATAAGATTAAGTAAAGGACTATCAGAATTTGTTATTGCTTTCAATGTGACGAAAATATCTATCAGAAAACATCCAGCCCGACTTAGAAAGAATTTAAATATCAAAATTGAGGCATAACCTGAATATGGCGCAGAAGATGACATGGGTTTGGAAGACGATATTTCAGAGGACGTTGGAGTTGTTTTACCGACAGTTCCATGACTTGTTTGAAGTTTTGTAACTGCAATAAAATAATGCAAGTGTGTCTCGGACATACAGAACAGAGGAGAACTACACAATTAAGGGCTTGACATCTACCAGTCTCAATATAGAGAGGAATCCTGAATACCTGGCCTCATCCCAGTCACTACCTCAAAATGACAATGACAAAATGTAAGCATCACCCAGTCCTTTCTGCATGATGACATCATACAAAAATAGGATCAAATTCCAGGGGGCGTAACGTTAGACATGTGCCATTAACTTATATTTGAAACAATCTACACGAACAAATCACAGCAATGAACATGCAAACCCCTCCGCCCAATAAACATTGCCAATCATTCCACCGAATCCTTGCATTCCATTTGCTGTGGTGCCTTAATTACGAATCTCCCAGAAATCATTCCACAGAATTAATTGAAAAAAGTCACATTACCCCGCACTTATTCGGTACTGAAACCTTACTGAGGTACAGAGACAATCCTTGGCGTAATGTTACCAATCGTTGTGGAATGAATCTGAAGTAGTGTTTGCATTTTGAACGTCATCAGTCGAAGATGGGAAGTGTAATTCCGACTACGAGGGAATTTAGCAATTAAGTTTGAAGTATAATCTGAGAGATGTGATCAGAATGGTGAACTATATGTCAAAAATATGGAATGTATTTGGAAGACGATTTCTCGGTGGACTTTGGAGTCCTTATACCTACAGGTTCCAGAGCTGATGAAAGTCTTATCACTGCATGAAAGAAATGCTGATACATCTAGGAGTCACATGAGAGAGGAACACAACAAATTAGCGGTCAAGACATCACAGCTGTCTATCCCAATGTAAAATTCTGAACAATTGATCATTTCCCTGTCAATAGATCACAGGCTAACAAAATGCAAGCATCACCCACTCATACTGCATGATAAGAATATCAAAGGAATAGGATTCTGTTCAAGTTATTCTAATTAGCGACATGTCCAATTGCATTCCACTTCAAACAGTCTAACTGCACAAGTCACACCAACAAGAAATTCTATTCCCAATAATCATTGGAACATATTCTCAGCAGTCGATGCAATATATTCATTTCAGTGAATTCATTGTACCTTTCAACGTAACTTTTCCTCAAACTTTCATTCAAAAAAAAATCACCCTCTCTTTCGGGCGTGCATCTTACACTCAGTGCCCTGAATTCAATCCTGAATCTACTTTTGGATCTAACTGAAAGTGTGTTTGCTTTGACCTTCATGGCAGTGTCAATCGCAGAATTAACGTGTACTTCGACTGAAAGGGAATGTATCAAGGACATTTGAGGCATTTTCAGAGAGATATAAATCATAGAGCTGCCACAACCTGGTACATAAGATGCAGCAGATTTGGAATAGAATCTCACAGTGGACTTTGACTCAATATTGAACACAATCCCAAAAGTGCAGTCTCAAAAACGTCCTGTGCAACTGCAACATAGCTTCCAACGTCTATCCTCAATACCCTGACAGATGAACACCAATGTGCCCAAAGCATTGTTCAATGCCCTGTCTACCTATTATTACGCCTTCAGAGAATCGTGCATTTGAACCCCAAGGTCTCTCTGTTTCACTGTACTCCTTAAGGCCCTACCATTCACCAAGAAAATCGAACATTGAATTGAGTTTCCAAAATGCAACCCTACACACTTCTCTATATCTAACTCCATTTTCCATTTCTGAGCCCACTTTCGCAGATGTTTCAGGTTCTGCTGCCAAATATCCTCACTCACTCTTTTAATGTCATCTGGAAACTTACTAATCATGATTTCTACATTCTCGTCCAAATCATTAATATAGATAACAATCAGGAATGGGCCCAGCTTCGACCGCTGAGGCCTTCCGCGAATCACAGGCCTCCAGTCAGAAGAGCATCCTTCCTTACGGTCTGCTTCCTATCATCAAGGCAATTGTACATCAAATTGCCATCTTCCACTAGATTCCATGCACTCTAACTTTCCAGAGCAGTCTGCCACGTGGGACATTATGAAAGACCTGACTGAAATCAACATAGACGAGTTCAACTGCTTTGCCATCGTCAATCCTCCTGGTCAATTCATCAAAGAATTCTAACAAATTTGTGAGGCATGATCTCCCAAACTCAAAACAATGCTGACTACTCCTAATCAAACCCTGCCTTTCCAAATTCACGTATATATTATATCCCAGAATTTTCTGAAGGAACTTATCGATTCCAGATGTTAGCATTATTGGTCTACAGTTCCCAGATTTTTCTTTGCAGTCCTTATGGAAACAGAGTACGACATTCTTTACCGTCGAGTTCTCCGGGACTTCACCCGTGGCGAATGATGATGCAAAAGGTATCAGCTGGGTCCCTCACAATTTCTTTTCCGGTCTCTATAAATATTCTTACATATATTTTGTCAGGACCAGAGGTTTGATGCACCTTCACACATTATAGTGCATACAATATCACCGCTATGCTGAGAAGGAATGTCCCCAAGATACAACCACTAATTTCGCCCAGTTCTATTCCTTCTCTAGTTATTCATTTTTCTTTAATACAACTGCGGAATCCTTTTGGATTCTCCATAATCCTCTCACCCTCAGCTATTTCGTGTCTCTTTTCGATTTCATGATTTCCTCTCTCAGTAAAGTCCTGTTTCCCCTAAATGCTTGTAGGAATTCCCTTGATTCCAGCTGCCTGCAACTGAGCCATGTCTCCTATAACAATCCAATTGCTCCTGCAGGTCTCCCCAATATCCCGGCATATTTATTACTCATATTCCCATTGACTATTTGGGGGCCTAAAATACATCCCCAGTAATGTCACCATCCCCTTCTTATTTCTCGACTCCATCTACAAGCCTCACTGGGTTATCCTTTAGTTATTTCATCTCTGATTACTGCCTCGATACACGCCTTATACAAAAATGCAGACCCTGCTCCCTTCTTTCCACCACTTCTGTCCCGCCTAAACCACCTGCGCTCTGGCACATTACTCTGCTTTTAGTCATTGCTATTGTGTAAAAAGTACTTTTCAGCGATTCAGCGCTGGCTGTTACCTGTTTCTGCCGTCACTGCTCTGTTTGATGAAGAACTTTCTGTCGGTTTCTGAGTTGAATATGTCGTGTCGTTCCCATTTTCAGCGGTGTTTGGATCTGAAGGAATGGAGATACAGTATAAGAATGAATCAAAGATGGAACTCTTTAATTCAGACATTTCTCAATAATTCCCAGCGTGCCATGTATTTCATGGAGGCAAGAGCCCAGCAGTATTTTCACTATTATTAATTCAGATATTCTGTATACCTGGTTTCAAACCTTCAAATTGCAGATGGTGCAATTTTAATTCGATGCAAAATAACATATTTGGCATGAAGAATCTATTGATGGCCATGAAACCATGATCATTTGCTGGAAAAATGACGCCATTGGCTAATTAATCTCTTTCAGGGAAGGAAACCTCATCTGCTCTGAACTGCAAATGCGTTCAGTTCTATAGCATAGTTCTTGACATCCCACTTCACTCAGTCACTCTATCACACTTTTCTCAGTCACAAGGTCCACTCGTCTCAGTCACTGTATCTCAGTCTGCTTAGTTATTATATCCCACTGCATTAACTCACGAAATTCCACTCCTCTCGGTAGCAACAGATTCACTGCAGTCATTTAATCGATTCACTTGACGCATCACCTTCCGTTCACTTCAGTTATTCTATCACACTACCTTCACTCACGAACACGCAATTCATTCAGTCACTGCATATCGCTTCCCTCAATCTCTAAATGGCATTATGCTCAATAACATCGTAAAACCTATTTCTGACATGATATTCGACACAGATTAGCCACTAATCCGATTTACCTCAATCACTACATCCCACTCTCTACTTCAAATGACAAGACAGCAGCCTCTCTCACAATTTTCCACTGCTCTCAGTCACTACATTTCCCCACCATCGGTTACTGAAGTTCACACTCCGCAGTCACTTAATCTCACTGCCCTCATTCATTGTTTCCAAATACACTCAGACAAAGCACCACACCACTGACCACCACGAACCTGATCAATACATACCTCTTTTCTTAGTCAATACGTCACTCTCCCCTCAATCAAGACACTCAATCCCCTCTGCACAGTCAACACATTTCACTTCGCTCAGTCAATACATCACTCTTCCCTCAGTCACACCGTCACATCCGTCACACGATTGCAGTCCACGAACTCGAAGTTTGACCTGTTGCTCTGAGTGGTATGTGCTGCGTTTCACAATTCAGAGCTAGAGTTCCAGTAAACGTTTTCAGAGGATATCATGCCTTTTGCACAGTGTCCACGCTGCACAGCAACTTACTGAAGGACAAAGTCTTTGACTGAATCTTGTAAGCAACAGTCAAACCTATCAGAATTTGTTATTCTTTTCAATGTCAAGAAAATATCTATCAGAAAACATCCAGCCCGTCTAAGAGAGAATTTAAATATCAAAATTGAAGCATTACCTGAATATGGTACAGAAGATGAAATGGGTTTGGAAGATGATATTTCAGAGGACGTTCGAGTTGTTTTACCGACAGCTCCATGACTTGTTAGAAGTTTTGGAACTGCAATAAAAGAATGCAAGTGTGTCTCGGACATACAGAACAGAGGAGAACCACTCAATTGAGGGCATGACATCTACCAGTCTCAATATAGAGAAGAATCCTGAATACCTGGTCTAATCACAGTCACTACCTCAAAATGACAATGACGAAATGAAAGCATCATGTCTGCATGATGACATCATACAAAAATAGGATCAAATTCCAACGGACTTGACATGAGAAACAATCTACACGTACAAGTCACAGCAATCACCATGAAAATTTCTCCGCCCAATAATCATTGCCAATCATTCCACTGAATCCTTGCATTCCGTTTGCTGTGGTGCTTTACTTACGAATCTCCCAGCAACCATTTCACAGAATTAATTGAAAAAAGTCACATGACCCCGCACTTACTCGGTACTGAAACCTTACTGAAGTCGAGAGACAATCCTTGACGTAATGTTACGGATCTTTGTGGAATGAATCTGAAGTAGTGTTTGCATTTTAAACGTCATGAATGAATCAATCGGAGATGGGAAGTGTAATTCCGACTAAGAGGGAATTTAATAATTAAGTTTGAAGTATAATCTGGGAGATGTGGTCAGAATGCGGACTATATGTCATAAATATGGAATGTATTTGGAAGACGATTTCTCAGTGGACTTTGGAGTTCTTATACCTACAGGTTCCAGAGCAGATGAAAGTTTTGTCACTGAAAGAAATGCTGATACATCTAGGTGTCACATGAGAGAGGAACACAACAAATAAACGGTCAAGATATCACAGCTACCTATCCCAATGTAAAGACCAATCCTGAACAAGTGGTCTTTTCCCTGTCAATAGATCACAGTCTAACACAATGCAAGCATCACCCATTCATACAGCATGATAAGAATATCAAAGGAATAGGATTCTGTTCAAGTCACTCTAATTAGCGACATCTGTAATTGCATTCCACTTCAAACAGTCTAACTGCACAAGTCACACCAACAAGAAATTCTATTCCCAATAATCATTGGAACATATTCTCAGCAGTCGATGCAATATATTCATTTCAGTGAATTCTTTGTACCTTTCAACGTTACTTTACCACAAACTTTCATTTAAACAAATCACACTCCCTTTCAGGCGTGCATCTTACACTCAGTGCCCTGAATTCAATCCTGAATCTACTTTTGGATCTAACTGAAAGTGTGATTGCTTTGACCTTCATGGCAGTGTCAATCGCAGAATTAACTTCGACTGAGAGGGAATGAATCATGGGCATTTGAGGCATTTTCAGAGAGATATAAGTCAGAGAGCTGCCCCAACCTGGTGCATAAGATGCAGCAGATTTGGAATAGAATCTCACAGTGGACTTTGGCTCAATACTGAACACAATCCCAAAAGTGCAGTCTCGTAAACGTCCTGTGCAACTGCAACATAACTTCCAAAATCTATGCTCAATACCCTGACTGATGAACACCAATGTGCCCAAAGCATTGTTCAATGCCCTGTCTACCTATGATTACACCTTCAGAGAATCGTGCACTTGAACCCCAAGGTCTCTCTGTTTCACTGTACTCCTTAAGGCCCTACCATTCACCACGAAAATCCAACATTGATTTGAGTTTCCAAAATGCAACCCCATACACTCCTCTATATCTAACTCCATTTTCCATTTCTGAGCCCACTTTCGCAGATATTTCAGGTTCTGCTGCCTAATATCCTCACTGACTCTTTTAATGTCATCTGGAAACTTACTAATCATGATTTGTACATTCTCATCCAAATCATTAATAGCGATAACAATCAGGAATGGGCCCAGCACCGACCCCTGAGGCCTTCTACAATTCAAAGGCCTCCAGTCAAAAGAGCATCCTTTTACTATTATGGTCTGCTTTCTATCATCAAGACAATTGTGCATCAAATTGCCATCTTCCTCTGGATTCCATGCAATCTAACTTTCCAGAGCAGTCTACCGCGTGGGACATTATGAAAGACCTGACTGAAATCAACATAGACGAGCTCAATAGCCTTGTCATCGTCAATCCTGCTGGTCAATTCGTCAAAGAAATTTGTGAGGTACGATCTCCCACATAGAAAACAATGCTGACTACTCCTTATCAAACCTTGCCTTTCCAAATTCATGTATACATTACACCCCAGAATTTTCTCAAGTAACGTATGTACTCCAGATGTTAGGATTGTTGGTCAATGGTTCCAAGATTTTTATTTGTTGTCCTTGTTGAAACTTAATACGACATTTGTTACCCTCGAGTCATCCGTGACCACACTCATGACTGACATAGAATGGGACTGCCAGCTGGGTCCTCCGAAATTTCTTCTCTGGAATCTTGAATGCTTCTTGCATGTATTTTGTCGGGACCAGAAGTTTGATCCGCCTTCGCACATTGTCGTGCGTACAATATCACCTCTGTGCTGAGAATGAATGTCCCCAAGACATGACCACTAATTTCGCCCAGTTCCAAACTCTTTCTCCACCGTAAACATAAAGAAGATATATTCGTTGAGGACATTGCCCATCTCTGGGACTTCCAAATATACATGTCCACTATACTCCTCGAGGTGTCCTATTCTCTCTCCAGTTATTCTTTTTCCTTTAATATACCTAAGGAACCTCATTGGATTCTCCATAACCGACTCACCCACGGCTATTTCGAGCCCACTTTCCCTTCATGATTTCTCTCCTCAGTCAACTCCTGTTCCTCCTATATCCTTCTAGGAATTCCCTTGATTCCAGCTGCATGCAACTGAGCCATGTCTCCTTTTTTTCTGGTCAAAGCCTCAATATATATTGGCTTCCAGGGTTCCTTATTCCTGCAAATCTTGCTATTCCCCTTCAAAGAAACATATAGATCTTGTCCTCTAACTATCCCACTTTAAGGGCATTCCGCATGCCTTTCCCTGCAAACAAACTACTCGAATCAACTCATGCAAATCCTGTGTAATTCCATCAAAATTCGCCTTGCCCCAATTTATAACTTGATTCTGGGGACGTGTTTCGTCCTTCTTAATAAACAGTTTTAAGGTCAATAGAACGATGGTTACTTGTCCCAAAGGGTTCCACCTCTGTCACTTTAGTTATGCTGTCCTGCCTTATTTTCCAAGATTCAGTCAAGATTTGTCCCTTCCCGAGTCGGACCTCTGTATACAGATTTTGAAATGTTTTCTGAACGCACTTAACAAATTCCACCCCATCTAACACTAAACAATATGGGAGTCCCAGTCTATGTCAGAATAATCAAAATCTTCTACTACAACAATCCAATTGCTCCTGCAAGTACCCCCAAGATCTCCGTTTATTTATTCCTCTAATTCCCATTGATTATTTGGGGGCCTTAAATACAACCCCAGTAATGTCACCATCCCCGTCTTATTTCTCTACTACACCCACAAAGCCTCACTGGGTGATCCTTTATTTATTGCAACTCTGATTACTGCCTTGATACTCGCCTTTTACAAAAATGCAAATCCCACTAAATTTTATCCACCATATCTGTCCCACCTAAACCACCTGGCACATTACTCTGCTTGTGTTCATTGCTATTGTGTAAAGATTACTTTTCAGCGATTCAGCTCTGGCTGTTACCTGTTTCTGCCGTCACTGCTCTGTTTGATGAAGAACTTTCTGTCGGTTTCTGAGTTGAATATGTCGTGTCGTTCCCATTTTCAGCAGTGTTTGGATCTGAAGGAATGGAGATACAGTATAAGAATGAATCAAAGATGGAACTCTTTAATTCAGTTATTTCTCAAAAAGTGCTGGCGTGCCACGTATTTCATGGAGGCAAGAGTCCAGTAATATTTTCACTGAGTTAGTAATCCAGAGACTTAGCGAACGCTATGGGGACCTGTTTTCAAATCTTCAAACTGCAAATGATGAAATTTTAATTCGATGCAAATTAACATATCTGACATGAAGAATCTACTGATGGCCATGAATCCAAGTGCATTTACTGGAAAAAAATGACACCACTGGCTAATTAATCTCTTTCAGGGAAGGAAACCTCATCTGCTCTGAACTGCAAGTGAGGACGGATCGACAGCAACTTTCTTGACGTTCATACCCTCTGAAATGGCCTAGCAAGCTATCCTGTTGCACCAATCGCTTCGACGTTTCAACAACGAAACAAATCCAGATTGATCACCTGGCATTGAACAAAGCCCTGGGAGAGATTAAGGTCCAATAAGCCCTGTCACCCTGTAAAGTGCTCCTTGCAACATCTGACAATAGTGATAAATTTACCAAATTCTTTTCACAGATTATTCCGTCATCAGCCTAATTTTGCTTACATCGTCAATCGTGGAGACAATTAACCAGATGTCACCATCGCCATCATAGATATGTCCTGTCCCACTTGCAGGACAGTCCTAGCAGAGGTGGCTGCACAGTGGCCTCAAATCGGAATGAAGTTCACCTAGAAATCATCTGCATGGACACTAGTCCCTTGCCATCTTGTGACTTCAGATTAAACATGGTTAACAAAACTTATGCTGATTACCACATCTGAGGAATCAGTACTGCTACATGCTGCATAATGTATGGGATAAACATCGAGTCTGGCAAATACGCAAAATGGACAATGGATGTGTGGGGAGTTGCAATATTCAACACCGACAGTGTATTAGCAGTAGCACTGTTGATCGAACGGTTCGGGTCCTAAAGATAAAGCTGCTCGAATGGGGCTGTAGCAGGTGGTGAGGGGGTAAAATACATTTGCTTTCATCTTTATTGCTATGCCGACTGCAGATGCATTTGCACAGGAAAATATTGTCAAGAGTGACTACCGCACAGTCCTTGTCGAGACGAATTTAAAAACCATCCAGTGTGTTATGTGGCACTGTCACCAGGCTAAATGGGACAGACTTCAAGCAGATCTAGCAATTTCAGGTTCGATAAAGCCCGGTCAGACATCAACAGTAACAAAATTGTCTTCCATCAAAATCGGCAACATATTGTTCAGCATACTCCCCACTCAAACCTTAAAATAAAATGATGGAATTAACCTTGTTTAGTGGAATGTGCAGGAGGGTACAGCGGAATTAGCACCAAGCATACACAAAAATGCCACGTCAACCCAATGAAGCTACAAAACGCAGCATCATTGAGGCAGGGATGAGCAGGTAGAATTGACTGGTAGATGAGCCTAGCATGAAAGGCAGTGAAACAGAAATGGCGGGAGCTTCTGGGAGTAATTCAGGAGACACAGCAGAGATTCAAACTGAGGAAAACGAACAATGATATAGGTAGGTTCAGGCAACCACAGTGACGAGGGAAGTCAGGGATAGCGTAAGAGCAAAACAGAGAACATACAATGTGGCGAAGGGCCGTGGGATACCAAAAGATTGGAAAGCTCACAAAGATGAACAGAGGGCAACAGAAAAGAAATAAGGAATGCAAAGCTTAAATATGAAGTTAATCTATCCAGTAATATAAAGGAAGACTGCAAGAGTTTCTTTAGATAATTCAAGGGCAAAAGAGAGGGCAACGTGGACGCTGGGCGGCTGGGAACTGACGCTGGAGAGATAGCATTGGACAACCAGGAAATGGATGAGAATGGAAATACTTATTTCGCGTCATGCTTCACAGTGGAATACAGGCAAATATCTCAAAATTTCAAGAGAGTGAGGGAGCAGAGCTTTGGATGGTGACCACCACCAACGAGAAGGTGCGAGAAAAACAGAGTGGCCTGAAGGTGTAAACACACCTGAACCAGATGTATTACACCCAATAGTTCGAAGGGAGATATCTGCAGAGATGGTGGAGGTGTCAGTGGTGATAATTCAGGAATCGCTATAAACAGGAAGGTTCCCAGAAGACCGGAAAATCACTAACATGACACCCCTGTTTAAAAAGGGAGTAACTCAAAAGAGGAACACTTGCTGACCAATTAGCCCATCTTTGGGCCTGAATAACCTACTGGAATCTATTGTGAAGGATGAGATTTCTGAGTATTTGGAAGCACACGGGAAAATAACAGAAAGACAACATGGTTCCATCAAAGGGAAGTCATACCTGACAAATCTGCTGAAATTATTTGAGGAAGTAATGATCAGGTTAGACCGAGGAGAGGCTGCTATCTAACTGGAGTTCAAGAAAGTCTTTGACAAAATGCCTCACAGGAGACTACTGACTAAGATGAGGGTCCATGGTATCAGAGATAAGGTGCCAGTATAGATAGTAGCTTGGATGTCTTATGAAGTTGAAGGTGTGTACGTTACCTCGAAGAGAGAGTAAATGTTGTTTTGCACTGAGAGCTGACAAGCATCTGTCGTATAACTAACTGGCTGAGTGGAGTGGAACATTGAAAATATGTAACATTTGGCTGTGACATAGATACCTGAGATCATTGCTGTTTTGACAACAATCCGAATGTAATCAATCAGCTTAAATTATGCACCAGGATACTAAAAAACAATCGTGTTTGAACTTATTGCTCTGTTAACCTCGAACCAATGAAACGATCTGATGTTTGGATATTAAAAAGCAGGCAGTTTAAACGTCAGGCAGAGTATCGACGTGTCAACTGTCATTTAAAACAGTCTCTGTCAAAGGTACATCCGCAATAAGAGAAGGAAGACCACCCAGGGAGAACTTTAATGTAATTTTAATTAGTGTTTTATTGGAACAGTATATTGTTATAGAGTTGGAGGCTGATAATAAGCAGTTAAGAGATGCGAGTGTATTAGAGGTGTGGGTAGCTGTTCTTCAATGTGCACTCTTAGCATTAAAAAATAAATAGATGCCTTTTATAAAAAAAAAGGTTGGATTTAGGAGTTCTGTTTTACTCATACTAATCGATTACGATTGATGGTGAGTTTTATTTTTGGGTGTTTGTTTTAATTAACCGAGGGGTTCACCGCTATGCCATTACAGCTGTCTGGCAGAAATCTGAGAGTGGAGATTAACAGGTACTTCTCAGGATAGAAGCAGGTGACAAGTGGTGTTCTGCAAAGCTCAGTTTTGGTGCTACAACTTTTCATTTCATACATTAATGATCCAGATGAAGAAACTGAGGTTATTCTGGCTAAGACTACAGTGAAAACAAAGAAAGGTATATGCACTGGTAACATTGTGGGGATGCTGCAGAAGGATTTGGACAGCTTAGTAGAGTGGGCAAAGAAGTAACATATAGAGTAAAACGTGGAAAAATGTGAGATCATGCACTTTGGTCGGAAGAATAGAGGCATGGAGTATTTTCTAAATTGGAAAAAAAGTAGAATTCTGAAGTGCAAAGGGGCTTCTAGCTCATGAGCCCATCAAGGTACACTTGCAGGTTGAGTCAATCGTTAGGCAGGCATACGCAATGGAGGCAATTGTTTTGAATGGACTGGAATATTAAAGCAGGGATTTACTTCTGAGGATCTATGAAACTCTAGTCAGGCCACATTTGTATTGTGCACTGTTTTGAGACCCTATATCTCAGAATGGATATATTGGCCCTGGCTAATGCACAGAAACCATTCATGAGAATGATCCCAGAAATGAAAAACATAACATATGAAGAACGTTTGCGGACTCTGGGTCTACACTCGATGGAGTTGAGAAGGAGAAGGGTCATATTTGAAACATACAGAGCCTAGTCAGAGTAAAGTTTGGAAAGGTGTTTCGATGGGCAGGAGAGCCTAGGTCATGACACCACAGCCTTATAGTAAAGGGACATCTTTTAGAACGGAGGTTAACTCGAGTGTGTTGAGTCTTTGAACTTGATTGCCACAGAAGGCTGTGGAGACGAGAACATTGAGTGTATTTCAGACTGAGAGAGATGGGTTTTTCAAGTCGATCAAGGTTTACGGCTTGAGAAAATTATCAGTCATGATTGAATGGCGGAGTAGACTCGATGGGCTGAATGGTCTAGCTCTGCTTGTATGTCAGTTGGTTTTATGGTCTTATGCCAAACAACATAATCAGCAAATGGTAGACAGATATAAGCGATCTGTAAACAATGGATCAGAAGTACCACATGCAGTGAATGGTGTGTTTACGGAACAAATCATTGCAGGAGAAGCTACAAATGCCCCCATCCTCGATGATGGAAAAGCGGAACACAGTTGGAAACATTAGCCATTATTAGCATCCTTGGGGTGACTCATATAGATTTGCCACTAAAAGATGGCGACAATAAATCCAGGTTAGGAATTCTGCGGCAGGAACATGCCTTCTGACTCCCAGAAGACTGCTCAACACTTCCAAGGCAGTACTCAGGATGGAAGCAGCATCAACAACGCTGAAGTATTCCTCTTGATTTGCATTACATCCACAAACATCTGTTTTTCCACCACCAACATTCAGGAGCATGTTTTGTACTACTTTAAAAATGCACTACAGAATTCACTCAAGATCTTCAGACAGCACCTTTCAAACCCACGACTGCTTCCATCTACACGATCATGGGGAGCAAACACATGGGGACAAGACAACTTGCAAGAATATGTCCGAGACAATCACCATCATTACTTCGAAATGTATCGCTGCCCCTTTACTGTCAAAATGCTGGAACTCCCTCACTATGGACATTGTGGGTCATCCACCAACATACACACTGGAACTAATCAAGAAGCTGTTGCATCTCCACTTTCTTAAGGACAATTATGTACGGCCAGTAAATGCTGGCTCAGTCAGCCACCCAACTTCCCACGAATAACTGATACAAATATAATGCCGAGGTACAGTGCCTTTCCCAGATTTAATAACAGATACGGATCTATGCCCTTTGTGATTTTCCTGAATAAACATTGACAGCAGTGATTGCTGCTGCTCCCTATAACTGAAAGAAAACACTTCACCATCAGATCTTTTGTCTCCGCAGTAATTGTACTAAGTGAGTGGGGACAAATTCATTTAAATCCCTGCTTGTGAGGTGTTCATTTTATTTTCATATCCTACATTCTCTGTCGCATTTGTGAAATGTTCTCAAATTAATGTGGGAATGAGACGAGGATTCGATGTGTCCTTTGAGTAGATGGCAGTACTGTGTTAAGACCAAGAAATGAGAGACCGAAACTTTGACAGTGCACTGTAACTGGGAAAGTGAATTTTACACCACATAAACAGACAGCTCAGCCCAGCAGGTCCAACTTGCGTTTATGAAATGGATGCAGTGAGGATGGGAGTAGAACATGGTGACTCAAGTGAGTGCAATGTCGTGACAGTGGAAAATGTAATATAATATCTCAGGACAGTGGGATGTAGTGATTGAGGTACTGGGATGTGTTTTCTGACATGAGAGGGACATCATAACAGATTGCAGAGTGATGTAGTTATTATAATGAGCATGATACTGTTGTTGAGGGAAGTTAGAAATGTTCACCGGGGGAGTGTGAGGCATTGAATTAAGATGTGGTAGAATGTAGGAACTAAAGCGAATTGAATTTCATGGCTTAAGGGAGAGGAGTGCTTCGACCGAAAGAAGTTGGATGTTATGCCTTGGAAACCAGCATCCTGTTTCTGTGGATTGTTTCCTTTCATAATTAAGACAGGGAGGAGCTTTCACATTGCCAATCATTCTGTGCTGCAGTGGCGGATTGTTACATTCTATTCACGTCTTGTCTGAGCGCAGTGACTTCCCAACTACATTATGTTCTCTTCCTCTTTTCAATTAACTCGGCTCACTTTCGTATATTGTATTTCAAAAGTTTTCAACGACTCAGTGATTGAAAGTTCAAACTACTTCCAAAGTCATTGGAATGATATTTTCTTTGTGGAGTGAGACACCCCAAAGTTGCCCTTGTGAGTAATGTAAAAAGAGAACTGTACCTGTGCAGTAGGCAGCACAGTGAGGCAACGCCTTCAGTTCATAAACAAAGTAACTGCTGCAGTTTTTGATCTTTATCTCATGGACCCAGTAACATTGATTTTTATCCCAGTTTATACACACTCTCCTGGTCACTTCCCCATCGGCCACGGTGGGATGAGAACCTGTAATAAGGTTTATCAGTATTGAAGAATGTAATCAATGTGAACAGTGCTGGACAGTGAACATCTGTCTAATAAGTTATGAAATTACCCTGTAACCACGCTGTTCCATGTGTCGAGCAGTGACGTGGTGGGACAGCCACCTCTGGCATCTTCCATCCACCGGAGCTGAAACAGCAATCACAGAGAAAGCTAATGATGACAATCTTCCATAACAGCATACCCAATTAAAGTTCATTGACGTCACCATACTTCCCATCCCAAAGCAGGATAACCTTCCTCAGAGGCTCATCATGGACCCATAGAGGTTGGGAAAATATCCAAAAAAAAGTCCTTTATCTCATTGTGTTGCACCAGTCAAAAACAGTTTGAAAACCAAATTTCCAAGTGCTTGTCCATCAACCTACTTTGCTTTAACATTGTAAGTATCTATCTAAACATCTCTTTCATAATGTGAGAGGTTTCCACTTAGTCTTCTCATGGACAGTAAGCACAGATTACCATTACCTCTGGACAAAATCATTTAAAGCTATGCCATCTAGGTTTGGACTCCCCTCCCCAGAAATTACAAAAAAGACCTTGACAATTGAAGGTCTGCATTCCCCTCGTGACTTTATAAATTCTATCAGTTTACCCCTCAGCCACTGATGCTTATGGAAACCAACATCGGGAGGAGCATCGAGACCTCAGTCGATCTACCTCTACTTCAAGTCATCCACTCATTTATGCGGCAAATCCTTGATATAATGACAGATTTTCTGATTAGCCTTTCTGATTACTTTCTGTCTCTGTTTGCTTGCTTTCTTTGTCTCGTTCATAAGAAAACGCAGGGCCGTTTGTGTTGCAGCTTACTGCACCTATACCGGCCCCCATTTACATTATTATATGGTCTAACTTCCAAAGTTCTCAACTTCTCATGACGCCTAATTTATGCATATTGTCCACTTCTTTAACCTGACGATTAGATAAATTACTTGCAGTGTGAAAACAGGCACTTCGGCCCAACAAGTCCACACTGACCCTCCAAACAGCAACGCACCTAGACCCATTCCCCCATATTTGCCCGTGTACCTCACACTATGGACAATTTACCATGGCCAATTCATCTAACCTGCACATATTTGGACAGTGGGAGGAAACCGGAGCAAACCCACGCAGACACGGGGAGAATGTGCAAACTCCACACAGGCTATCGCCTGAAGGCAGGAATCGAACCCAGGTCTCTGGCGCTGTGAAGCAGCAGTTGCTAACTACTTTGCCACCCATTAGCTTATCAATATAATTCCGTAAACTCGTTGCATCCCCTTCACAACCTGTGAGGCTCAATATGTTCTTCTCCTCCTGTTTAAAATGTCTCCATCTGTCTAGATTTATCACCCTTGGCCTTACTATGGCGCTATTTTGTTCGTCATAGAGAAACTGATATCGTTTCTCCTGTGTCTCTCTGAGCCCTCTTCATCGGTGCCTATTTACATTGTTGCACATCAGACCAAATCCATCAATACCTGTCATACCTGATAACCTTGACATATCCTTTATCTTATTAAAAAGGAAGCACAAAGCGTGGCTTTCCAGATGTGATTATATTTGGTCAAACTAATGGTTTTAGCAAAATGCATTTTTTCCTCAGTCTAGAGTTAAAATACAAAAAAATTGGCATGACTTTAATTCTATCTAAATACTTGATGAAGTAATTATATATTAACGATGACTCATCAACTGTTCCATCAGAGTACCATTTCAGAAACACATCCTTGACAAAAAAGCAAAGTCAGGAAGTGGACTTCCCATGTTTGTGATTTTCTCCAGTGCAGGACAAAGCACAACTATAGCAGCAGAATGAGACCTCATCTATTTCGTTTTTACAGCAGAGAGAGGGTTGTGTCTTCAGTTCCAATTCCGAAAAACCCAACTCCAACAACTGACAGCAAAAACTAAAACACTATTACTGTGTGAGCCAGACTCTCACGCTCATGCTTCTTTTGTCCACTTTTATGAAAGAACCAAAACTATTGATTCATCTTTATATGGAGTAGATTATCGTGGTAATGTTCACAACACTTGTTTCCTCGAGAAACAAGATGGAACAAATCCTTCTTAGAGGCCATCCTGTCACAATGTTTAATCAGTTATTTTTCCACCTGATGGTTCTGACTTCACCCAGTTCCCGTCCATGCAGTCAAACAAAGGTAGTCTCATGATGAAAAGCACATTATCCATCTTGAATGGATTATTGCCAGGTAGAAATCTGTATTACCTTTTGAATCGATACCATCCGTGTTTAAGTTGCACATCACATTCTGCTTTACCAGTACATTCAGTCTCAGTGCAATTCAAACTTCTCCAGGGATCTACCAACACTTTGTGAGACACACACGGGTCAGTGTTTCCAGATTCTGAAACTGTGTGACAAAAAATGTTTGATAGTGATATTCAGCACTGTTACAAAACAAGAGAGACGTGTTATTCTCTGAATCACAGAATCATAAAGTAGTTCAGCATCAAACAGGCCCCTCAGTCTGTGAAATTGCATGGCAAAGAAAAAAACACTGATCCCATTTCCCATGAATAGGCCAAAGCATTGAGTTCAATGACGCCACGAATGCTCATCGTAGGAACTTATGAAAGTCGTGAGGTTACCCATTTGCAATACTTTCCCAGACAGTCCATTTCAGACACCATCTACACGAGACGATGGGTGAAGTTCCTTTCAAACCTCATGCACTTCAGCATTAAAAAATCTGCCCCTTTGCTTTTGAGCCGTCCAACCAAGAGTACAGCTGATTTACATTCCACACTGGAATTGCCCCTCATAATTGTGTACAGTTGCATCAGATGATGTGGTGATGCCAGTGTTGGTCAGGGGTGGACAAAGTTAAAAATCACATCGTACCAGAATCATAGTCCAAAAGGTTTACTTCAAAGCACCAGCTTTCAAAGCGCTACTCCTTTGACAGGAAACTAGTGAGGCAGGATCATAAGACACAGAATTTACAGCAAAAGATCGCAGTGTCATTCAATTAAAACGATATATTGAGCAAACCTAGATTGCTGGTACAATTTTCATCTTTGATTGGTTCTGTTCGTTAATATGTAAGTCCCAGAACTTCTATTAAGTCATATTCTCGAAATAATCTATTGTTTTATCGAAAGAAAATGTGACATCTCAGCTCAGAGAATATATTAAAGGTCTGAGGTTAGAGTATGTCGCTGTCACACTCTTGAGTCAGGCGTTCTATTTTCAAAGTAGAAATTTATAAGCTGTTACATGGATTGACTGCCTGCAAGCTGTGAGTGTGGTGCTGGAAAAGTGCAGCAAGTCAGGCAGCATCCAAGGAGCAGGAGAATCGCCATTTCGAGCATAAGCTCTTCATCATGAATGAGGCTTGTGGGCCGGGAGTGCTGAGAGGTAAATAGCAGGGAAATGGGGCTGGGAGGAAGGTAGATGAGAAAGTGTCAGGTAGATGAAGTTGTGAGTGAAAGTGTTAGTCGGAGAGGAGGGTAAAGAATACCGGTGGGAAGGAAGGTGGACAGGTCAAGGTGGCAGTGCTGTGTTGGAAGCTTGGGACTGGGATAAGGTGGGGGGAGGGAAAACAAGGAAACTGATGATGTTCACATTGATCCAGTGTGGTTGCTGTGTCTCAAGGGGGGAGATGAGACGTCGAGTGGTGAGGGTTTTTAGTGATGGAGGAGGCCCAGCACTTACGTGTCTGTAGTGGAGTGGGAGGGAGAGTTAAGGTGTTCAGCGACGGGTTGGTGAGGTTGGTTGGTGCGAGTGACATAGAGATGTTCCCTGAAATGATCCACAAATTGGCCTCCTGTCTCCTCAGTGGAATGTCAACAAAATTGTCTGTAATGGATACAGTAGATGACGTGTGTGGAAGTACACATACATTTCTGACAGATGTGTAAGGACCCTTTAAGGCTTTGGATGGAAGTGAGGGGGGTGGTGACCTTGCGAAATGCAAATCCTGCACCCACATCTCTATGACACCCACACGAAGCAACTCCACTTCACCGTGGTTGAATACTTCAACTTCCCCTCCCAATCCGCCAAGGACTGCAGGTCCTCAGATTTCTCCACCACCAAACCCTAACCATCTGACACCTGAAAGAAGAACGATTCCTCTTCCACTTTGTGACACTGCACGGGATCAATGTAGATATCACCATTTTCCTCATTTCCCCTCTCCTCACCTTAATCAAGTCCCAAACCTCCAACCCAGCACCGCCCTCTTGATCTGTCCATCTTCCTTCCTACCTATCTGCCCCCGCTTCCTCCCTGACCTCTCACTCACACTCCCACGTTCACCCACCAGTCACAATCCCAGCTATCTCTCCCGAGGCCGACACTCCCCCCTGTTTATCCCTCATACTCCCACCCCGAACTACATTCCTGGGGAAGCCTTATGCCCGAAACATTGATTCTCTTGCTCCTCTGATGCTGTCTGACCTGCTGTGCATTTCCAGCACCTCACTCTCGACTCTGATCTCCAGCATCTGCAGTGCCCACTTTCTCTTGCCTGCAGGTCGTGTGATTTTTCAGCAAAATTGCAATGTGCCTGCAAATACATTGTGGTTTTGCTGAAAAAGCACACGACCTGCAGGCAGTCAACGCAGACAGTCAATCCGTATAACATTTCATAAATCCTACTTTAAGGAGTTAATTACCGGAGAACTGTGCCTGCTAAGAGGTAGTTAAGGCCAAATGTAACAAGAAACAACGAAAATACTTTTTATACGAAGGCACTTTGCAGATTTGCAGTAATTTCAATGAAAGGACGTTAAAACAAAAAGTCACCAGTTTGTCACTTCTGAGATCAAAATATGAAACGCTGAAAAAGAGCAAACAATAGAACAGCTCCGAAGAAGCGCCGAATCCTGGAAATGTCAGTTGGTTGAGGTCCTGTCCTAACATTAATCAGTTAGCAGAGAAGTTGGGTCGCAGGATTGTGCTTACTTACTTGTGAGGTCTGATATTTGGTACTACGTGGAATAAATTCTGAACTGTTGTTTCAGTATTTGATTGTCTGCGAGATTTCGTAATAAGTAACCGAATAAAAGGTATTTTCTTGTCAATTTACCACAATAAACTCATGGCTGATCTGAGGAATAAATCCATCGACCAGCCACTTGCTTCATTCCTTTATTCCACATTCCTTCATCCTTTACGTCATTCAGACACGGAAGAAAAGCTGTCTCTGATTTAAAAAGAAACATTGATCCAGCATATACTGCTGTTTATGGAAAAGATTTCAAAAAATCTACCAGCCCTTCTGTCTGGAACTGCTTCCTAACTTTTCACCAGAACCATTTAGTCCCAATCCTGAGACTATCCTCTCTATTTCTAGAATCTCCAGTGGAAATACTGATATTTCTTTATTTTCTTTCTTCTGTTCACATTTGAAGACTCTGATCAGAGAAACAGGCCTAATTTGTCCATTCACTCCCGAAGTCTATGTGTTATTCCTACAACCTATAACCTACATCATTATCCCTCCAAGGACAGTACACCTTTACAAAGATGTGAATCCCAGATCTCCTCACATTACTGTCAGTGTGTGATTCTTTATTCATAAAGTAGTTGGAGCGTGAAACGCACTGCCTGCAAAAGTAGCAGATTCGCCAACTTTAAGGGAATTTCAGTGATCGTTGGATAGGCATGCACAAGAGATAACCTAGTGTAGGTTATATGGGCTTCAGACTGGTTTCACAGGTCTGCGCCACATCAAGGGCTGAAGGGCCTATAGTGCACTGCAATCTTCTATGTCCTAAGTTCTATATTCTATCTCTTCGAACAGTCCACAACTCCTCTTTATTTCTGCTACATGCTTAAACCCAGCTTCCCTCCTTTTGTTGGAATGAATTTTTTTCCTGAGCTGTATCTTATTTAGTGAGGCATTAAAATGTTAAGGCCATAAAAAATGTAGAACAGCAATCAGCCATTTGGACCCTTTGCTATCTCTTCCATTCACTACAATTTTGGCTAATCAGATATTTCCACTTAATTGCTTTTCCCCATGATCCTTGTCTTCTCTCATGATTAGGAATCTGTCATCTCAGCTTTAAATAAACACAAGCACCCGGTAATTCTTTGAGCAAGAATTTTCAAAGTTGCACAAGGTTCTAGTGCTCTGTTCTGTTAGCCTTCCTTCTAAAATGTGCAACTTTACATTTTCACACCTTCGAATCCATTTGTAAACCGTGTTCCCACTGTCAGAGCAAAGATCTTTCTGCTAAATTCCAGGCTGGATTTGTTTTTGCTAATCTTATGATTATAAGGTAGAACCATATAATCAGGGAATAAAGCAGCCCAGAAGAGTCCTTCGGGCCATTGAGTCTGTATTGCCACAATACAATGAGTACACTCGTCCTATCCAACAATTGGCTCATAGCCGTGAATGTTATACCATTGTAAGTGTTCATGCAAGCACCACCATCCACCATCTTGGTGAAACGGTTCTTCCTCGAATCCAATCAAAGCCACTTTAAAATTATGACATCTCATTATTACTTCGACTGGTGGAGACGGAGGTGGGAGGGGGAAGGTTTCTCATGTATATCAGCACAAATACTTTCTCGAAACTCTTGACAATTTTCCTCATGATCTTTTGGACCTCTATCAGGTCTTCTTTCAAATTTCTCTGCTTCACAGAAGTAGCCAAAAATATGCAGCTTTTATTCATTGCGAAGATGCTGCACCATAGGCAACAAGCAGGTGAATCTCCTTTGGATAGGGTATCCAACACAATCACATCGCATTTTAAGTGTCGTAGCCAGAACGCCTTGCAATATCCCTGCTGTGAATAACCAAAGTCCTGCACTTCGCCAATGTGCAGCCCTTGCTCTTATAATCTATGGCAAAATTTAAAAAAGCAAGAATTATGTATTCCTCCTTAACTATCCCAATGCGTTCTCTTTCCACTTTTAGCGACCTGCTTAGAGCACCACAAGTCCCCCTATTTCTCCGAGTTCTCTCTTTTCTTGAGATTGAGTATTCGTTTGACATTGTCCTTGTTTTTCCAATTTGAATATTCTTGCGCTTCTCAGAGTTATCTCCAATATGCCACTGACGTGTCTCCGTGTCCAAATCCAACCATTACCCCCCCCCCCCCACCCCCAACCTACCACAACAACATCAGTGGCACGGTAGCTCAGTGGCTAGCACTGCTGCCTCAAAGCACCAGGGACTCGCGTTCAGTTTCAGCCTCGGCGGCCTGTCTGGTGAAGTCTGCTCATTCTTCCCATAACTACGTGGGTTTCCTCTGGATGCTCTGGTTTCCTCCCACGGTCTAATAATGTACCTTTTAGGTGGATTGGCCTTGTTAACTTGCTCCAGAGTATACAGGAGTGTTGGGTTAGCAATGGGAAATGCCAGTTTACAGGAATAGGGTATGGGAGTGATACTCTTTGGAGTGTCAGTGTGGACTCGAATGGCATGCTTCCAAACTGTAGGGATTCGATTATTTAAAAAAAAATAAACAATCAAGGAGTCAGTGCTGATCCATGCCATCCATTATTTTGGATATAATGTGATAGATATTTGCAAAGGAGAAAAGCTCAATAAAATAAACTGTCACTGTGAGTCACACCATTCAGTGACTTCATCTCACCTCTGGTACTCACCTTCTCTCGCTTTACTTTGTAATCGGAAGACATTACCATTAGTCACAATACCTCATGGCATCACACACCACATCTCCCTCCCCTCAGTCACTATGTCACACTCACCTGAATCATTATATCTCAAATCCCTCAATCATCACATCTCACTCACTTCAGTTAATATGTCACACTCACCTAAGTCACTGCATTCTACTCACTTCAGTTACTGCGTTAGTGACCGTGTCATCATTCATTCCATCACACACATCTTAATAGATACATACCCCTCTCTTCAGTTTCAGAATCACAGTCACCTCAGTCACTACACCTAAATGCCATGCCGCATCCCAATCCCTACATCACGTCAAGACACTCTTCTCAGTCAGTGTATCCATAATCCACACTGACACAGCACCCACTCGGCTCAGTCACAGCATCTCCCTCTCCTTATCCAATAGAGACGACATACCTCAGGTTTGTCATTTCACTCCCCTCAGTCATTTCATCCTCACTGCCCTAACTCAGTGCACTCGACATCCCTCAATTTCTGCATCAGCGTGGTGGCCTTCTTGTGGTACATGATAATCCCTCAGAATAAAAAGGCCTCAGCCTTTCCTGTGCTCGAGACAATTGCAGAGTGATCTCCCAGCCTCATGAAACTCATCGACCAGCCATTAGCCCAAACTCCTTCATCCTTTACTTCACGCATGCACGGAAGAAACATTGTCTCAAATTTAATGAGAAACACTGATCCAGCATATAATGCCATTTACGGAAAATATTTCAAAACATTTACCACCTGGTTAGTGACTGGAAGTGCTTCCTAACTTTTCTCCAGAACCGTCAATCCAAATTCTGAGAATGCGCTCGTTATTTCTAGAATTTCCAATGGGAATAGTTTATATCTTTTTTTCTTCTGTTCACATCTTGAGGACTCCGATCAGAGAAATAGACCTCATTTGTCGATTCAGTCCGGAAATGTAATCACTGAAGTCTATGTGTCACTCCATTAACCCTACATCATTATCCATCCAAGGACAGTATACCTTTTCAAAGACATGAATCCCAGATCTTCTCACATTACTGTCAGAGTGGTCTAACTAGGGTTTTGTATAGCTGCAAGAATATTTATACTCTAATCCTATAGATATAAAGGTAGTATTGCATTATCTTTCTTAGTTATTTTCTGAACTCATTTATGATATTTTAAAGGGCCTAGTAACTGATCCCTTGAGCCACTCTGTACATCCACTATATTTATCTTTATATTGGTCAGAAAGTACCCTGACTGATCATTTCAGATCCAAAATAGATTAACACACGCTTTCTTGTACTGAAGCCAATCTGCCACAGTTACCCCCATTTATTTAGTCTTTTAAATTCCTTTGCAACTCTATGCAATCTTCCAATTTGTATATTATTCTGTGTAACCTAATGTCATGAGAAAACTCGGATGCGATCCTGTCATCCAAGTTGTTAAGAAATGATGTGAATAATTAAGACCTATTGCAGGTGTTTGTGGGACACCACTAGTCACATGTTGCCAATCGGAGCACTGTGGATAGTCCCCATATTTTGTTGCTTTGTACTCAAATTTTCCAGCTATGTCAGCAACTCGCTCTCAATTCTGCGGGATTATAATTTAGTTAAAAATTCAAAAATGGGGCTTTATTCAATCTCTCATGGAAGCATATATGGGTAACATTCATCAACATTCTGCAGCACTATTTTCCACTTGGCTCCAAGCCCCCATCCCATTCACTGCATTCCATCATCTCCCTCTCATCTACTCCGACGGCTGTGAATATGTGTTCAGATTCCTGCAGAATGTTTGAAGTCCAAAAGCTTATAGGTTAGGGATGAGCAACATGAGTGCGATCCCTCCTTCAAATGCCGTCGTTCTGTGGTTCATTCCTGCACCTAGCTATCAAGCAGCTGGAGATATGGTGTGACTTCAGACAGCAAACTGAAGAAGAACTGTAAAAGGAATGCTCAGTTTGCTTTGCTGTAACCCTTTGCATTGTTTATTTACGAAGCAGAATGCGTGTAAATTCATTGGTGTGACTTGATGTTAAAGCGACACTTCATTTTCAGTCATTCTATAACATAACAGAAGTGTACCTGTGCAGTAAGCGCGTTTTGCTTTCTTTGTTTGTTTTCTTGTTTTCTTCAAATAATACACAAAGTAATTGGAACAGTTTTGAATCGTTATCTGTTCGGTCCAACGGCAGATGTTGCCTTTCCAGTTGAAACATACTGTGCCATCCGTTTTTCCCTGGGACTCGGTGGGATGAGTACCTGCAATAACCAGTTCACAATTTGATTATCTTGCTTTTAGGGGCAACGAATGCGAATACATGTTCTGTGGAAAGAGTGAACGTACCTTTTAACCAGCCTGGAGCTTCTGTGGAGCAATGATGTGATGGAACAGCAGTCTCTGGCATTTTCCATCCACCGGAACTGAACAAAGGAGAAAGAGCGAACTCATCACAGTTAATTGACTGCCCCTTTCGAGAGGAATGGACACTGTGTTCAACGGTTTCTCATAGTGGTCACCTTCAATTTACTCTTCTCTTTCAAGAGGTGACACTTTAACTTCTGTCTCCATTCCATATCATGACATGGACTTCCAAACCACATTATCAACATATACTAGATATTCATGCAGCAGTAATAAACTGACAGTTGCATTTTGCATAAGCCTCCACGTATTGCCATTCATGGTGATGACAAGCATAAGGTGACTTGGTTATAAACTCAGGTGTTGGCAGATATAGGATAGATGTCAGAGATTGTTTCTTTACTCAGAGTATATTCAGAGGTGGAACGCACTGGCTGCAACAGTAGTAGACTCTCCAAATTTAAGGGCATCTAAATGGTCTTTAGATAGGCGTACAGACAAGAACGGAATAGGATGGGTTAGATGAGATTCAGATTGGTTTCAAAAGGTTGTGCAACATCGAGGGCCGAAGGGCCTGTGCTGCACTGTAATGTTTTGTGAAATGGTTCTTTCTCGATTTCAATCAAAACCACTTAAAAATTATGCCACCTTGTTCTTATTTCGACCTGGTGGGGACGGGGTTTGGAGGGGGAAGGTTCCCCGTGCTTATCAGTGCAAAAAATTTCTAGAAACTCTTGACAGTTTTCCTCATACTATTGTAGACTTCCATCAAGTCTTCTTTCAAAGTTCTCTGCTTCAAAGAAATAGCCACACATATGCAGCTTTTTGTTTCATTGCTGAAATGCTGCATTATAGGCAACAACCTGGTGAACCTCCTTTGCACCCTATCCAATGCAATGCTCCCAGAGTATCACACAATACAGCCGCTGTGAATAACCAAAGTTCTGCACTCCTCCAACTTGTTCTACTTGCTCTTATAATTTATGCCTGGACTGAAAAAGTCAAGAATTATGCACACCTCCTGAACTATCCCATTGCACTCTCTTGCCACTTGCAGCGATATGTGCAGGATCATCACAAGTCCCTTTATGTTTCTCCAAGCTCTTGACATTTAGCATTCGTTTGACATGTTCCTTTTTCCAGTTGGAATCACCTTTCACTGACTAGAATTATCTCCCATCTGCCACTGATTTGTCAAAGTGACAAAATCCTTCCCTATCTCCCCCCACCTCCTCACTCTACCACCATATGCGAATCAGCAGCATTAGTGACACGGGAGTTCAGTGGTTAGCATTGCTGTCTCAAATCGCCAGGATTCCACGTTCAGTTTCAGTCTCGGAGGAACGTCGGTATGAAATTTGCTTATACTTCCCGCATTGGCATTGGTTCCCTCTGGCTGCTCTAGTTTACTCTCCCATGCGTTTCCACATCCTTGTCCAAATCCAAAGCACACGATATTACACATTTTTACTCTGCTGTTACACACTCCTAATACTGTATTGATAGATTATGGAACATAGATTACGCTTTCCCTGTTACCTGTTAAACCTGTACCATCCACTCTCGAGTTCATTATCGCTCTTCACCTCATTGGAACATTGAGTACTATTGCAATCTATGCTCCTCCAAGCATCATTTAGTACTTTGTGATTTACACACGGGTCAGTCTCTGCTGTCGAGAGTTCTATATGATAGAAAGATGTTTTAACATGATTGTGCAAATTATCACCAATATCACAAAGCGAGCTGCAAATACATTCACACATCCATAACTGCAATCTTGAGTTACCATAGCGACCCGGAAAGAAGAAACATCACTGCATCCTCTGGAAAACCAGTTCCCGAGTAAAGGAACAAAATGAAGGTATAGAGATTTGATCATAGAAAGCGATATTCCAATGCATCTGGAAAGTATAGGACTGAATGAACTGTTCTCAGAGAAGGGAGAACAGAGAACGAGAGGTCAAGGTGGAAAGATGGATGGTGAAAGAAGAAATTAACAACCAAGAACAAATTTAGTTTGACACAACAGTTGTTTGAATTCAAAACAGCACTGCCAGAAAGTACCGAAACAGATTCATCCAAACTTAAAAGATCCAGCATCTCCTCTTCTGTAATATGGATATTTTTCAAAATATCACCATGTTTTCGACACATTCTGTAACTTACATGTCCTTCTCCACAGAAAACACGGATGCAAAATACTCGATTCTAATATCCCCATCTCATGTGGCTCCACACATAGTGTGCCTTGCTGATCTTTGAGGGGCCGTATTGTCTCCCTGGTTACTTTTTTGTCCTCAGAGTTGAAAAGTGTGGTGCTGGGAAAATACAGCAGGCTAGGCAGCATCCGAGGAGCAGGGGAATCGACGTTTGGGCATAAGACCTTCTTCAGGAAACAGGCTGTTGTGCCAAGCGGGCTGAGATAAAAGGTAGGGGGGAGGGAATTTGGGGGAGGGGCGCTGGGAGTACGATAGGTGGAAGGAAGTGAGGGTGAGGGTGTTAGGCCGGAGAGGGGTGGGGGTGGAGAGGTCAGGAAGAAGATTGAAGGTCAAGAGGGCGGTGGTGAATCCGAGGGTTGGGACTGAGATAAAGTGGGGGGAGGGGAAATGAGGAAGCAGGAGGAATCTACATTCATCCCGTGTGGTTGGAGGGTTCCTCGGCGGAAGATGAGGCTCTCTTCCTCCAGGCGCCGTGTGGCCAGGGTCTGGAGATGGAGGAGGCCAAGGACCTGCATGTCATTGGCGGAGTGAGAGGGGGAGTTAAAGTGATAAATTGAGGACCGCAGATGTTGGAGATTAGAGTCGAAAATGTGGCGCTGGAAAAGCACGGCCAGTCAGGCAGCAACTGAAGAGCAGGAGAATCGACGTTTCAGGCATAAGCCCTGATGAAGGACGGATGCCTGAAGCGTCGATTCTCCTGCTCCTCCAATGCTGCCTGACTGGCTGTGTTTTTCCAGCACCACATTCTTCGACTCCATCTAAAACCTGAACACTCTGGCATTCTCAGTCAAATTAAAGCCCTCTACCAATACCACCCTATTATTCTTGCAGATAACTGAGATCTCCTTACAAATTTGCATCACAATTTCACGTTGCCTGTAAGGCGGGATCTAGAATACAATCTCAGTAAGGTGTTCATCCTTGTTCTATTTCGCAGTACCAACAAAATAACTTCCCTGGATGCATACATAAGAATTCCCTTCTAAAGTTCAGCCATTATGCTATCCCTTATCAAAAACGCTGCTCCTTTTCGTTTCTTGCCCCCTTTTTATGCTTCCTATAGCATTTGAATCCTCGAAAATTAAAGTGCCAGTCCTATCCATCCCTCAGCCATGTCTCTGAAATTGCTATCATATCCCAGTCCCGTGTCCCAAACCATGTTCTCACTACATCTACCTTCAACATTGGGCCTCTTGCATTGAAATATATGCAGTTTAATTGATCAGTAGTAACAAACAACATTGATGAAGGCCCAGCAGTGGATATGCTTTACATGGACTGCAGTAAGGCATTTGAAATGTGTCCTCATGGTCGACTGGTTAGCAAGGATAAATCTCATGGAATGCAGGGAGAACTAGCCATTTGGATACCGAACTGGCTTGAAGATAGAAGACAGACGGTGTTAGTGGAAGGTTGCTTTTCAAACTGGAGGCCTGTGAACAGTGGTGTACCACAAGGAGGGGTGATCTTTCCACTGTTTTTGATCACTGATATAAATGATTTGGATGTGAGCATAGGAGGTATGCTGAATACATTTGTAGATGACACCAAAATTGGAGCTGTCGTGGTGCACAAAGGAGGTTACCTCAGAGCACAACTGGATCTTAGTCAGATGGGCCAATGGGCTGAGGAGTGTCAGATGGAGATTAATTTAGATAAATGCGAGGTGCTGCATTTCTGAAAGGCGAATCAGAGCAGGACTTATACACTTAATGGTCACGTTCTAGGGAGTGTAGCTGACCGAAGAGACCGTAGAATGCAGTTCATAGTTCCTTGAAAGTGGAGTCGCAGGTAGATAGGATGGTGAACTTGGGATTTGGTATGCTTTCCGTTATTGGACAGAGCATTGAGTACTGCAGTTGGGAGGTCATGACGTTAGTTAGGACACTTTTGGAATATTTTATGCAATTCTGGTCTGCATTCTAGCAGAAGGATATTTGGAAACTTTGAACGATTCAGAAAAGATTTGCAAGCATGTTGCCAGGGTTGGAGGATTTGAGCTAAAGGGAAAGGCTGAATAAGCTGATGCTGTTCTCCCTGATTCATCCGCAACTGAGGGGTGACTGTGTAGAGATTAAAAATTGATGTGATTCACGGTTAGGGTAAATAGACAAGATATTTTCCCTGGGATGGCGGAGTCTGGAGGCGAAAAATCTACAAGGGGTCTAAAGGGTAATATTTTCATGCAGAGAATGGTGGGTGCATGGATTCATTTGCCAGAGGAAATGGTGGAGGCTAATGCAATTGTAACTTTTATAAGGCATCTGGATGGGAATATTATTAGGAAACTTTAAGAGGGATATTGGACGAGTGATGGCAAATTAGACTCGATTAGGATATCTGGTCAGCATGTGGAATTGGATCAAAGAGTCTGTTTCTATGCTGTCCAACTCTATGATTAAGTTAGTTAGGATATGATGTGATCGACATTTCAAAAGGAAAAAAGCCCAATAATATATAACTGCCATGAACAGCCACACCATTCAGTTAATTTACCTGACCTCTGGTACTCACCTTCTCTCACTTTGATGTGTAATTGGAAGACACTGCCATCAGCCACACGTCACGCCCTCACACACCCCATCTCACTCCCCTCAGTCACTGTATCTCACTCCCCTCAGTCACTGCCTTCTATTCACCTCAGTCACTGCATTCGGGACCGCATCCTCATTCATTGCATCTCACACATCTCAATAACCACATCTCCTCCCCTCAGTTATGGAATCTCAGTCACCTCTGTCATTACACCCGAATGCCAAGCTGCATCATATTCCCCTCCGTCACTTTGAGGCACTTTCCTCAGTCAATGAATTCATTATCCACTCTGACACAGCACCCAGCCGGCTCAGTCACACCATCTCCCTCTCCTTATTCAGGGAAGACAGCATACCTCAGGCATATCATTCCACTCCCCTCAGTCACTGCACCCTCCATGCTCTAACTCAGTACACTCCAAACCCCTCAATTTCTGCACGTGGTCTTCTTGTGGTACGTGGTAGTCCCTCGGCCTGAAAAGATCTCAGCGTGGTTTCTTGGCCTCGAGGCAATTCCAAAGCGATCTCCCAGCCTCCTGGAACTCGAGATGAAGCCCAGTGTGGTCTGTAATCAGGGTCCAGTGCGTGCAGAAAGTGCAGTGTGTTGTATTCTGGGTTGGAATATTGTTGCTCAGAAACTTTAATTCTCCAAAACTGGCATTTTTATTTCTCCAGTTCTTCGATTAGATTAGATTCCTTACAGTACAGAACCAGGGCCTTCAGCCCGACAAGTCCACACCGACCCTCTGACCTAATACAATCCATTCCCATCGGACACTTCATTCCACACCTTTTGGTCACTGTGTGATATTATTCTGTGTTGCAACATGGAATTATCCTCAGTCATTGTATCGCATTTCTCCCAGTTGTTACCTTCAGTCAACACATCCCACTCCCCAAAGTCACTACATCTCAATTATTTCAGTACCTCAACATATTCCCCTCAGTCACTGTGTCACATTCTCACTCGCTGTGTCCTGTTTCCCCGTTCACGAAACTACACTCAGAAAAGTCACAACATCATGGTCCCATTTTTGACAGAACACAACTCATCACAATCTCTGCATTTCTCACGCCTCAATTACGATCTCCGAATTCAGTTATTGACTGCATTCCACTCCCCTCAGTGACAGCACGACACTATCCTCAGGAATTGCATTCCCCTCTTCAGAATTACTGCAACCCACTCCCCTCAGTGACTATATTCACTTCCCACCGTCACCACTTCTTACTTCCCTCTCTATCTGCATCTCACTCCAATGAATCACTCCATCGTGTTCCACTCAGACACTCGATCACTCCGCTCAACTCCCCTCAGTCACCATACCATGCTGACAGCAGTCTCTATATTCCACGTCTCTCAGTTTCTGTATCCCATTTCCCTCAGTCACTAAACCTCACCACCCTGAGTTACTGATACCCACAGTTCTCATTCATTGTTTCCCACTTACCTGAGTTACTGTATCCCAAACCGCACAATGGCTAAATCCCAGGCCATCTCACTCATTCAAACCGACTAACCTCAGTTAACACATCCCACTCACCTCAGGCTTCATATCATAATCCACTCAGTTATTACATTCCACTTTGGTCATTCACTTCAATGCATTCCACATAGTCGCTAAATCTGACACCCCTGCTATAATATTCTAATCAACTCAGTTACAATATCACACTCACCTCAGTGATTACTTCCCACAAGCCTCACTCCTACACACCCTGCCCAAGCCCTCCACCCCCTTGGCATGGTCTGTCCTCTTACCAGTCTCACTGTTGAGCTCTCCCACTCCTGCAATCTCTTTCACAGAACGTGTGAGTGAGAGGAAAAGCTGAAAGCGCCATTCACTTATTTCTCAGCTTGAACGGTTAATATTATGCATCTGCTTTAATCGCCTTCTTCACTTACAAATTTGAGGGTTAATTCTCACAATCGCAAATCTGTTCAGAATGCATGATGCAGAGAATCACACTGTATGTGATTAGTAAACAGCTCTGTGCCTGTATAATAAGCAATGCTGTGGGGATAGCCACCCTTGGCCTATGTAGAAATGAAACAAATAATTAAAAGGAAAGATAACTTGATTTCTATGATCACAGATCAGCCACAATCTCATTGAATGCTCAAACGGGCTTGAGGGCCTGAATGTTGCAATGAAAGACTGGAGAGGTCTGGTTCATTTCTTTCCCATGCTATTGGCAGGGTTAATAGCAGATTTCACAGACGAATTAAGAATCATATGAATGCTGCATCGTGTGTACACTGGAGCAACATGAATCCGACTCGGTACAGTATCAATTAAAATAGTGATGAAAAGATTCCAAACTGAATTTGGTGACTTGGTCCATTCAATAATCAGCAGATGGCTTTAGTGGCATTTCTAACTGTTGTTGCCACTGTAATTGGGTAAGAACTGTGGGTAGAAAATTAGTCACTTCAGCTTCTACTGATTCCAGATATTCCCCATTTGGAAAAAAAGGCTGGTTAATCCTTTATCAGTTCAATATGAATGAGCTCACCATTGGGAACGAGGAAGTCGATTTAACAAACTCCTACCATTCAACTTAGTTTTCAAATTTCCATTTATGTTCTGTGTACACTGCAAAAAAGGCATTGTTCTTTGCAACATGCAAATCGCAGGAATATTCATAAAGTCACGAATGTATGGTACCAGGTGAGCTGTTGTTCCCATTTAGTCTAAATTTAAATAAACCACAATGAAGTTTGACTATTATGCAAATGACTTACTCAGCAACCCGAGAATCAGCAGCAGTGTCCTCATCTCACTATGTGATATTCTAGAAAGTGAAACAGATAATTTATGTTAGAGAAGGGGAATTCAAGCGAGAATAGGAGAAAATGTGTCGTGTTTGGGGGCGGCGGGGGGCCGGGAATTAACTGCAGAGAATTTAATTTTACTGGTTTTGTGCTCTGTCAGTGTGACACAGAGACACAATCGTTAGCACTGCTGCCTCACAGTGCTCACGTCGATTCTACTGTTGGACAAATTCCTGTGTGGATTTCATACATTTTCCCCTTGCCTGCGTCGTTTATTCTGAGTGCTCTGGTTTTCTCCTACAGTTTAAAGATGTGCAAATTAGGTGAATTACTTATGCGAAATTGCACATACTATATATGGATTTGCACGGTAGGTGGGTTAGTCATGGGTAATGCGGGCTTAGAGGAATATGGTCGGGGGGAGGGTGTGGGTGAGATGCTCTTTGGACGGTCTCTATGGACTCAATGGGCCGAATAGACTTTTTTACATTGTTGGCTTTCTCTATTTCTATGATCTCGCCCCATCACTTGGACCCTTACACACAAATTTAACTTCGCCCCTTTCACTCAAGAATTCACCTATGGAGTGTAATCTACACAATTTCCTCACTGGGAACCGAGCGGATGGAACTTTATCTGTCCCCTGCGCTGCAATATTTGTAAATGTTGAGGCTGGAAACACTGAAAAGTGTTTGGATTGCGTTTCATAACATTGAAGGCTATGAGCATCAATTGGGTTGAGTGTAGCCATTAGCTTCGTTTTCTGTTCTGTATAATTGCTACTGTGCTGTAGTCAATGAAAACGATGTCAGACATTTGCTCATCTTTTTCATCACTCATGACCTCCACTGCTCTGGAGAGAACGACATTTTCCCTGGTGGGTCCATAAGGCAAAAAGGAAGTTGTACAATGGAGATTCATGTTTTCATGACAGGTTGGTCTAAGAAAATAAGGCAAGATTTTCCCATGAACTCTTCACACAGGCTATTAAAACCATTCTCTATTTTTGTTTTCAAAATCATGTATAGATTAAAGATCTCCATGACCACTTCTTTTGTATTATCCCAAGCATCCTCAAATTTGCTTCATATATCACCAGCCGCAATGAGCTTATTGCTCAAGAAGCTGCCAGCCGCAGCTAATACTCCATTACTTTGCCAACAATTTTACCTCTTCAGAGAGACAGATCAAATTCTCCCTTGCTCACTCACTCACCCAGACCCGAAGAAATCTCTCTCCATTATTGGAGCTGTGAAATATTGATTGCTGTATCCCACTATCTCTCGGTTGACTTGAAATTTCGTATCCACTTTCAAAAAGACATTGAAAGACAGAAGGAGCTACGTCTGCTTTTCTCACTGATAAACTAATGGATATTTAACGTTCATGTTCATCCCCCAATCTGGGGTCCAGACAGATTAACATCAACTCTGTGTTTCATTCTTCAAATGGGCCCAACAAACGAACTACAATTTAATTGTTTATACTTGTTTTAAACTTGAAATGTCTACAGTAACGTACGTAGGACTGCCTACGATATGACACATATAATGATTATGGTAAACTGTGTCATTTTAATTGAAAAATCCACAGAACCAAATTAAGAAATATTTACTTCTGCATTTTTTTCATGTTTTTGTTGCAAACTGCATTGTTTTGATGGCATTGTTTAACATATCCTAGAATGATTAGTCTGTCATGAAGAGTGCTGTGTAATTAACATTGGCCGACATACTGACCTTTTATCCATGCCTCTGTAAACAGCTGGGATGACATGAAGTTAGGCATAGATCTTGGCAGGTGTTATGTGAATTGAAAATGTGTTGCTGGAAAAGCGCAGCAGGTTAGGCAGCATCCAAGGAACTGGAAATTCGACGTTTCGGGCATAAGCCCTTCATCAGGAAAGTTTTATGTGAAGGCTATAAGGTTAAAGATGCGGTATAGTGAGGCAATATGCGACATTATCGACTTTTGGAGAGGAAGTGGAAGAAAATACTTTATGAAATGGACTGTGATGACAGTTTAAACCAAAATCAGAGATTGTTGTAGCTCTACAGGTGATGTAAGCATCTGTGGAGGAATAACCAGTTTATGTTTGAGTTCTCAAAACCCTTCATGTAAAACCAGAAATGTTAAATCTGTTTCTCTCTCCTCAGGTCACGCCAGACCTGCTGAGTTCGTCACAACGTTTTGTATAGTTTTCAGATTGCCAACATTTGCAGTTGGGCTGGTCTCACTTTCCAGAAAGGAAGTATCTGTTCGTTTTGCTCCATCAGGTGGAATATCAAGATGACAGGATTTTACGATGAGAGGCAGACATTTATGTGCATTTGGGAGGCGGGAGGGGGATGGCGAAGTTAAAAGAAAATCCGTGCAAGTTGTAGTGGTGGTCGGGATTGCACTGACAACAAGCAAGTGGAGGTGGCGAACGTCGAATCATTTACAGAATACTTGGATGAACACTTGTGCCTTACTATTCAAGGGTATGGGTTAAGGACGTGAATTTGACATGGCCAGTGTATTTTAATGGTTCAGAGTCAAGAGGGTGAACGTGGCTCTCATATATTAGAGGATTCTGTGAAGTAGACAATTGGTGGATTACCCTGAGAGTCAACAAACCACGGGTGGATTGAAGGATTGAAAAGAAGAGTCCTCCATGGCCAGGCCAGCCGTTGTGGGAAAGAAAGTTCCTCTGTTTGGATCATTCTGCGTCACAAATCAGCTGATCTACCAGTTGAGCTGCCAAAGTCCACTTGGTTTGAATATCACATGGAAGTCAAAGGTACACCACAGACATTGAGATGTAACTATCAACATCACAAAGCCCCCCGCCACACAGAATCCAACACTAACAATTCCAATACTTTCACAGAATGTGACACCTACACTGACATCACTTGACATCGCTGAGGTGCATCTAAATACTTCTTCGCAATATGTTTCCAACGTAATGAGAGTTTTGGCTTCCCAGTACAAGTTCTGCGGGAAGCAATAACCTCACACAACCTTGAGATCTCCTGCCCTGATTTTACATCTATGTTCTAGCCATTTCAACGACCCCTCCACATGATGCTGAAAAGTTCTTTGGCGAGTTTTGAGGAGATTTGTAGCTCAGGTTTAGGTTCTGGATATAGGTTTGCTCTTTGAGCTGGAACATTCATTTTCAGATGTTTCATCACTGTACGAGGTAACATCTTCAGTGAAGTCCAGAATGAAGCTTTGGTTGTGTAGCCTTCTATTTATATGTTTGAGTTTCCTCGGGTCGGTGATGTCATTTCCTGTGGTGACATCATTTCCTATGGTGATGGCATTTCCTGTTTTCTTTCTCAGGCGAATGTTAGATGGGGTCCAAGTCAATGTGTTTGTTGATAGAGTTCTGGTCAGAATGCCATGCTTCGAGGTATTCTCGTGCATTTCTCTGTTTGGCTTGTCCTTGGGGAAATTCATACTGGCATTGACAGGAAAACAACACAAATTTTGAACGACAGAAGAAATCATCCCAACGTCTACAAATGAAGCTGCATTAGAACACTATTTCAATGGTCCGTCACACACTGCAGCACAGAGGATATACGCAGAATGGAGGAAGATCACTGAAACAGTGTGTTTAAAAAGAACAGGTACCCAATGAACACTGTCCGCCGATTACTGAGCAACAAACCCAAACAAGCAGACAAAACATGTCCAGAAACCCTAGCCACTCCCTCCTGCATCAAAGACATCTCAGAAACGACTGACAGACGACTCAAAACTCTTGGCATCATGATAGCCAACAAACCCATGAACACACTAAAACAGTTTCTCGTCAACTTGAAAGACCCTTTCCGAACACTAAGCAAAACTAATGTTATTTACAATATACCTTGCAAGAACTGCAACAAACACTGCATTGGACAACAGGAAGAACACTAGTCACCTGGATACATGAACATCATCTCACCACAAAATTACGTTACCCTCTCACTAGTATCCTGACAGAGGCATGGAATTGAGGGTGATTTTGCAGTTTGGATTAGAAATTAGCTTTCTGCAAGAAGGGAGCGAGCGGTGGTTTTTGACAAATATTCAGCCTGGTGTCCAGTTACTAGTGGTGTGCCGCAAGGATCTGTTTTGGGACCACTGCTGTTTGTCATTTTTAGAAATGACTTAGACGCAGGCGTAGGTGGATGGATTAGTAAGTTTGCAGACGACACTAAAGTCGGTGGAGCAGTGGACAGTTTCGTAGAATGTTACAGGTTGCAGAGGGACTTTGGATAAGGTGCAGAATTGGGCTGAGAGGTGACAAATGGAGTTCAATGCAGTTAAATGTGAGGTGATGCACTTTGGGAAGAATAACAGGATGGCAGAGTACTGGGTCAATGGGGAAAGATTCTTGGTAGCGTGGATGTGCAGAGGGATCTTGGAGTCCATCTACATAGATCCCTGAAAGTTGCCACCGAGGTGGATAGTGCCGTTAAGAAGGCATACAGTGTGTTAGATTTCATTGGTAGAGGGATTGAGTTCTGGAGCTGCAATATCATGTTGCGACTGTACAAAACGCAGGTGTGGCCACACTTGGAATATTGTGTACAGCTCTGGTCCCCTGAAAATTTTGGGTGGGACGTGAAAACATTGAAATAGGTGCAGAGGAGACTTGCCAGGTTGTTGCCTGGTCTGGAGTGAAGGTCTTATGCGGAAAGGCTGAAAGACTTGACTCTCTTCTCATTGGAAAGAAGAAGGCTCAGAGGGGATTGGATAGAGACACACAGCATGATCAGAGGATCAGATAGGGCAGACCGTGAAAATCTTTCTCCTATGTTAATTATGTCAGCTTGTACGAGGGGACATAACTACAATATGAGGGGTGATAGATTTAAGACAGATGTCAGAGGCAGGTCCTTTACACAGAGAGTGGTAAGGGCGTGGAATGCCCTTCCTGCTCATGCAGTCAACTCAGCCACATCAGGGAGATTTAACCAATCCTTAGATAAGCATATGGATGATTTTGGGAGAGAGTAGGTGAAGGGCTGAGAATAGTTCACAGGTCGGTGCAACATCGAGGGCTGAAGGGCCTGTTCTGCGCTGTGTTGTTCTATGTTCTATGTTCTATATATGGATGAGGATGGACACCACTTCGACTGGGGCAACACATCCATCCTCGGACAAGCCATACAGAGACATGCACGAGCAATCCTACAAGCATGGCATTCTAACCGGAAATATACCAATAAAAACATTGACTTGGATCCATCTACCACTCCCTGAGGAAAAGAACATGAAACGACAGCACCACAGGAAGGCATGACACCACAGGAAATAACATTATCAGCTCTAGGAATCTCACACATATAAATGGAGAGCAGGCTACACCACCAGTGCTTCGTTCGGAGGCTCAATAGGCAATAGACAATAGGTGCAGGAGGAGGCCATTCTGCCCCTCGAGCCTGCACCAACATTCATTATGATCATGGCTGATCATCCTCAATCAGTATCCTGTTCCTGCCTTATCTCCATAACCCTTGATTCCACTGTCCTTGATAGCTCTATCCAACTCTTTCTTAAACGAATCCAGAGACTGGGCCTCCACTGCCTTCTGGGGTAGAGAATTCCACACAGCCATCACACTCTGGGTGCAGAAGTTTCTCCTCATCTCTGTCCTAAATGCCGACCCCTTATTTTTAAGCTGTGTCCTCTGGTTCGGGACTCACACATCAGCGGAAACATGTTTCCTGCCTCCAGACTATCCAATCCTTTAATAATCTTAAACGTCTCAATCAGATCCCCTTTCAGTACAAGCCCAGTCGCTCCAATCTTTCAACATCAGATAGTCCCGCCATTCCAGGAATTGACCTCATGAACCTGCACTGCACTCCCTCAATATCTAGAATGTCTTTCCTCAAATTTGGAGACCAGAAATGCACACAATATTCCAGGTGCGGTCTCACCAGGGCCCAGTACAACTGCAGAAGAACCTCTTTGCTTCTATACTCAATCCCTCTCGTTATGAAGGCCAGCATGTTATTAGGTTTATTCACTACCTGCTGTACCTGCATGCTTGCCTTCATTGACTGGTGTACAAGAACAGCCAGATCTCTTTGTATTGCCCCTTTACCTAATTTGGCTCCATTTAGTAGTAATTTGCCTTCCTGTTCTTGCCACCAAAGTGGATAACCACACATTTATGCACATTAAACTGCATCTGCCATGCATCCGTCCACTCACCTGGCCTGTCCAGGTCACCATGTAATCTCCTAACATCCTCCTCACATTTCACCCTGCCACCCAGCTTTGTATCATCAGCAAATTTGCGAATGTCACTATTAATACCATCTTCTATATCATTAATATATATTGTAAAAAGCTGTGGTCCCAGCACTGATCCTTGCGGTACCCCACTGGTCACTGTCTGCTATTTCAAAATGGAGCCGTTTATCACTACTCTTTGTTTCCTGTCAGCCAACCTACTTTCAATCCAAGTCAGTAGTTTGCCCCCAATGCCATGCGCCATAATTTTGCTCACTAACCTCCTATGTGGACTTTATCAAATGCTTTCTGAAAGTCCAGGTACACTGCATCCACTGGTTCTCCATCTTCAGAGTTACATCCTCAAAAAATTCCAGAACATTAGTCAAGCATGATTTTTCCTTCATAAATCCATGCTGACTCTGACCTATCAATTTACTGCTATCCAGATGTGTCGCTGACAATGTTACCTCGTATGGTGATGAAACATCTGAAAATGTACCTTCCACTTCTGTGAACAAACTTAAATCCAGAAACGTTCTTTGTTGTCTGCTTTGTCCATACCTTTCTTAGTTTTGTTACATCTGCATCGGGCCCACGCTTCGACATTCCCCAGCTTAACCCAATGCCCACAGCCACCCGTGTCACGTGCTATGCTCCTAGGATAAACATCACAGACTGTTCAAGCTTTCTTCATAGAACATAAAACATAGAAAAATACAGCGCAGTACAGGCCTCTGGTCCTCGATGTTGCGCCTACCCAAGCCCACCTAATCTACACTTGCCCACTTTCCTCCATATGCCTATCTAATGCCCGTTTAAATGCCCATAAAGAGGGAGAGTCCACCACTGCTACTGGCAGGGCATTCCATGAACTCACGACTCGCTGAGTAAAGAATCTACCCCTAACATCTGTCCTATACCTACCTCCCCTTAATTTAAAGCTATGCCCCCTCGTCATAGCAGACTCCATACGTGGAAAAAGGTTCTCATGGTCAACCTTATCTAAACCCCTAATCATCTTGTACACCTCTATCAAGTCACCACTAAACCTTCTTTTCTCCAATGAAAACAGCCCCAAGTGCCTTAGCCTTTCCTCATACGATCTTCCTACCATACCAGGCAACATCCTGGTAAACCTCCTCTGCACCCGTTCCAGTGCCTCCACATCCTTCCTATAGTATGGCGCCAAAACTGCACACAATACTCCAGATGCGGCCGCACCAGAGTCTTATACAACTGCAACATGACCTCAGGACTCCGGAACTCAATTCCTCTAGCAATAAAAGCCAGTACGCCATATGCCTTCTTCACAGCACTATTTACCTGGGTGGCAACTTTCAGAGATCTTTCAGACACCAAGATCCTTCTGCTCATCCACACTACCAAGTATCCGACCATTAGCCCAGTACTCCATCTTCTTGTTACTCTTACCAAAGTGAATCACTTCACACTTACCTACATTGAACTCCATTTGCCACCTTTCTGCCCAGCTCTGCAGCTTATCTATATCCCGCTGTAACCTGCCACATCCTTCCTCACTGTCAACAACTCCAACGACTTTCGTATTATTCGCAAACTTGCTCACCCAACCTTCTAGCCCCTCCTCCAGGTCATTTATAAAAATGACAAACAGCAATAGTCCCAAAACAGATCCTTGCGGAACACCGCTAGTAACTGCACTCCAAGATGAACCTTTACCATCAACTACTACCCTCTGTCTTCTTCCAGCCAGCCAATTCCTAATCCAAATCTCCAATTCACCCTCAATGCCATACCTACGTATTTTTTGCAGTAGCCTACCATGGGGTACCTTATCAAACGCCTTGCTAAAATCCATATACACCACACCTACCGCTTTACCCTCGTCTATCTCCTTAGTCACCTTCTCAAAGAATTCAATAAGGTTTGTGAGGCACGACCTGCCCTTCACAAAACCATTCTGACTACCCTTGATCACATTATTCCTATCCAGATGTTCATCAATCCTATCCCTTACAATTCTCTCTAAGACTTTGCCCACAACAGATTTGAGACTCACCAGCCTATAGTTACTAGAGTTATCCCTACTCCCCGTCTTGAACAAGGGAACCACATTTGCTATCCCCCAGTCTTCTGGCACTATTCCTGTAGACAAAGAGGACATAAAAATCAAGGCCAATGGCTCTACAATCTCCTCCCTTGTTTCCCAGAGAATCCCAGGGTAAATGCCATCAGGCCCAGGGGACATATCTATTTTCACCCTTTCCAGAATTTCCAATACCTCTTCCCTACATATCTCAAAGCCATCCATTCTACTTAATTGTGACTCAGTATTCACATCGGCAACAATGTCCTGTTCCTGAGTGAATACTGACGAAAAGTATTTATTCAGTGTCTCTCCAATCTCTTCAGCCTCCACGCACAACTTCCCACTACTATCCCTGACTGGACCTATTCCTACCCTAGTCATTCTTTTATTCCTGACATACCTATAGAAAGCCCTTGGGTTTTCCCTAATCCTACCAACCAAGGACTTTTCATGTCCCCTCCTTGTTGCTCTTAGCTCTCTCTTTAGATCCTTCCTGGCTACCTTATAACTGTCAATCGCCCCTACTGTACCTTCACCCCCTCAGTCCATCCCCTTAGTCAATGATTACCATTGTCCTCAGTGACTGCATCCCACTCAGTATGTTCCTTTCCCCTCACTCATAAATCCAACCTCACCTCAGTAATTCCCTCCCACTACTTTCAGTCACTATATCTTATTAGCCTCAGTCACCACATGCCATTCCATTCAGTCAGTGCATCCCACTATCCTCATTCAATTCAACCCGTTCACTTCAGTCACTGCATCCAATTCCCTTAAGTCAGACTATCCCATTCACCTCAGTCAATACTTCTCATTCCACTCAGTCAATACAGCCCCTTCCACTCAGTTATTGTATCAGACACAAGTCAGTGATTTCTTAATCCCACTTGTCCCGCCCATGTCCTTCTCCACCTTGTTGTGGTATTTACTCTTCCTCGGAACACATTTGGGCTGCCACACTACTGTAACCACTCTCGCAGACAGAGTGTGAATATCAGCGAAAACAGAACACAAGTTCATTGTAGTGAAAAGGTCACAATGTGTTTCTGACATTTACTACTTTCTTTATGGATAAGCATTAACGGTTTGTGAAACATTAAATTCTGTTGGTCCTGCAAAACCTGTTAATCAAATTATGGGTGATTTATGAATAATTCTCCCTTCAGTTTCATATTTTGTGCCACACCCAGACTGCCGTATGTTGTTCTGGAAACCGCATATTACAGGAGGGATATAATTGTCCTGCAGAGTGTGCAGAGGACATTGACCAGGATATTCACAGATATTGACAGAAGGGAGCCGGCTTCAGCATAAACATAAGTGAATGAGAGAAGCTTTCAATCTTGGTTCCTAATTTCATCTCACTGAACTTCTGATCAGGCATGATGGGCTGAGTGTCCTAACTCTTTTGATAGAACATTTAGATTAGATTAAATTACTTACAGTGTGGAAACAGACCCTTCGGCCCAAATAGTCCACACCGACCCGCCGAAGCAGAACCCACCCATACCCCTACATTTACATCTTACCTAAGACAACGGGCAATTTAGCATGGCCAATTCGCCCGACCCGCACATCTTTGGACTGTGGGAGGAAAGAGCTGAAAATGTGTTGCTGGAAACGCGCAGCAGGTCAGGCAGCATCCAAAGAGCAGCATTATGCCCGAAACGTCGATTCTCCTGCTCTGTGGAGGCTGCCTGACCTGCTGCGCTTTTCCAGCAACACATTTTCAGCACTGATCTCCAGCCCTCACTTTCTCTACTGTGGGAGGAAACCGGAGCACCCGGAGGAAACCCATGCAGACACGGGGAGTGCAGGCCCAGGGCAGGAAATTGGGACGAGTGTTGAGATTACTGTGTTTTTGGTTGTGTTATAACTGTGCAGGATTAAATCAGACATCGTTGTGAAACATTTACTATTCTATTTTCAACGTCCATCACCTTCTCTGTGTCTACATTTCAGTCAACTGCTCCAATGGAGAATAATGCATTACTCGGTAGCTCCAGAAAGCAAACAAAAATGAATAAAAAACAAACATGTCAGGTTTGCTGGACAAACAAGTCGGAGAAAATCTCAGCACTTTAAAAGATAGGTTTCTGAAAAGGATCTGATTTCTTTTCTCGAAATAATTTGTAGATTGGGGATATTCATGATCACTGCCTTTGTATTATCACAAACATCCAACATTTCCTTCGGTATTTAATGTAACACATGCTACTTATTGTTCTAGAGTTTGTGGAGCACAAATAATAGGCCATTCTTTCCCCATACAGACTTCCTCTCCACAGACACAGATTGAGATTTCCCTCACTCACTCATTCCAACCTAAAATGCCAGCGCGATCTTTACAATTCGTCATGACTGTGGCCACAAAATGCAGCGTGGGATCAACCAATTTCTCTCATTCCGTCCCCACAAGATTGACATCGACCTCCCAACTTCAAATGGTGCATTGAGAGGCAGAGGGCAATTCAACTCCTTCTGTCAATGACAACCCAATTGACGTTACGTCTATGTTTCTCATTCACTGTGAACCAGATAGAGTCATATCGGACACTTTCCTTGAAAGAGACCCAAACAAACAAAATACTATGCATTAATTACAAACGCCATTTTCGATGGGTAAACCTTTGAGCCCAACAATGATTTTTCCACATGAACAATCCCCAAACACCCAATCATTAAAACCTATGCATTCCTGGTACAGGCATTATCTTCTTTAGCTCCATTTCCAATCCTGATGTTTTGAAACGCTGTCAACATTCGAAACAAAATGTCCATGAAAGGAGCATTGCATCGGTAGAATAATCACCAAGTCAATCATTGATGGGCTTACTTCAATCATTAGTTCACACTGGGCTGCTTACCAGAATCTCCAAAGGTGATGCTGGTTTGAGATACAGCAGGTTATATGTTCATGTCATTCCTCTTCAGTCAGGCAGAATGTCTTGATATTACGAATGGCACATTCAGCGCTACCCACTATGTTACACATGCAATGACAATGGTTATTATGCTATCTATGGTACGCCAAAGATTTACATTAATGTACGTTCAATGCAAACTCAGGATTTTGCATTGGAAGAATTTAAATACCCGAAACAAAGAAGCATCTCATTAGTTTGTTTTTTAGTCTCGTAACAGACTTCCGTGATGAAGGATGTATGGTAACTGAGATTAGCTTCAGAATAAGCAACAGAAATAATCTGAGAAGAGATATGGGCAGGTTTTATCTGCAGAATACAAATTTGAAACATAGAATATAATGAGACAAAATGTGACATTATCTCAATTTAAATGCAAATTGGACAGAATGGCAATATGGAAATGAAAACCATGCTGTTATAAAGCAAAATGAACATTCAGCAGTTCTTGCATCCTCTGTGGAAAGAGAAACAAAGCTAGTATTTCTGGTCCAGAGAATCTTCTTCACAATTTAAAACCTGAAACGTTAAATCTCCATGGATGCTGTCAGTCCTATTGCAATTTATCCAGACATTTCAGTTTTTGTTTCAGATTCCGAGCGTCCACAATCCTTTGTTTCCTTCGCTTCTTTTTCTTTTGTATGACAGTCCCAAGATTGTGATACAATGGAAATGCCTAGCTTTGTTGTCTGAAGACACGCAAAGTCGCCAAAGTCATGCAGGACCACAGGCATGTTCTTCCACTAAAGGCAGAAGGCTGTTAGTCAACAAGGGTCAAAAATAGTGCAGCATCGTTTTAAAGTGAGAGACAGGACGTTTGGAGAAGATTTGAGAGAAATGAATAGTAACAGTCTGGATTGCACAGTCTTGGAGGGATGTTGACATGGGAAATGTCACAATCTTTAAACAAGACTTGGAAAAACAGTTGAAGTAACGTAGTATCCAATGTTATGCGTCTCCTCCGGGAGAGTAGGTGTTTTGCACATCGTGTATTGTTTACAGGAGGTTCACTTCCAACTGCAGGAGGCGATGAAAGAGACAATTAGTGGCAGTTTCACTGGAGGGACAACACACCTCAGCTGGAGGAAAGGGTTGAGAAGGAAGGGCCATCATGGCATTCTATGCTGTTGTGGGAAGTGAAGCCACTCGGTTGGGACCCCACTGCAAATCGACAATCATACCAAGTGAACGACCAACCACAATGTTTATCTTGTTTAATACACAGACACCATGCAGTTACTGAGTCATAGAAAACCTGCAACACCAAAAAAGGGCCTTCCACTGATCAACTTACGGCCAGACAAAAACAAAAGCCAAATAATTCGAAACTCTTTTACAATATATAACCCAGAATCTTGTTTACCTTCGTAAAGGCATACCTAAATATTTGTTTCCAATTATATGAGGGATTCAGAATCCCACCCCAATTCTGTAAGAAATTTTGGCTCACACATCCTTCGCACGTTCTACCGATTACCTCAAATCTATGTTCCCATCCGTGACTTTGATGTCTCCATCAACGTCAAAAGTTGCTTTTCCTCTTTAGAACATAGAACATTACATCGCAGCACAGGCCCTTCGGCCCTCGATGATGTGCCGACCTGTGAGAACAATCTGAAGCCCGTCTAAGCTGCACTATTCCATTCTCGTCCATATGCCTATCCAATGACAATTTAATTACTCTGTTTACTCTGCCTAAATCCGCCATAACATTATTCATTTACAGTATTTTCTAATCCCAATATCCTCTGCTATGAGTAAACTATACCTAATCTGTTCAAATCCTCTTCATTTGTGAGAATATTCAGCCCAGGGAAGATTGCGGTAAATTGTCTCTGCACCCTAACTGCTGTGATCAAATCCCTCCACAATGTAGGTTCAGTAACAGCATTCAATTCGCCAGCTGTAGTGCAATTAACTTTACAGGAGGCTGCATTAATTTGGATAAATATATTGTCTTCTGTGTCTGTGCTGGTTTCAGGGGTTGCTTTAGTTTCAGTGTCGTCACTCATGTTAATGATTGTTTTTTTCAGAGTATGGCTTAGTTTAAGGGACGGTATTAATTTGTCACCTAATGTACTGTCAGGATCATTTCACCAAGTGGTTGGTGGGAATCTGGAACTCAATGTCTGTAAGGGTGGTCGAGACAGAAACCTTCAAAACTTTAGAGAGGTATTTAGGTATGAGCTTTTGTTACAAAGGGGCGCAGAGCTCTGAAACAAAAGCTCGAACCGGGATTAGAATAGCAGCCAAAGAATATTTTTTTCTGTGTTATTAATATCTAACGATCTTTGCATCTATTTTTCATAATTTCAGAATCTGTATTAGTTTCAGACATTTCAACATGCTTCAGATATTTGATTTCCCACAATGTCACTGCGAGCTGGAACCATGGGACACAGTCTCAGAACAGGGCATGGAGCGTTCAGTATTAAGATGATCAGAGAGTTTCCAAACAGACACTGTGGGGTACAACCGAAACGTTGATTTCTCGACGTCCTCATACTCAGTGCGATGCTGTGCTCTTTCACCTGACTGTTGTTTACCTGTGGATCTCTCTGGTTCAGAACATAATTGAGGACAAGACTGTCAATACGCTCCAGAAGGAGACTGGTGACCTTCTGAGGGCAATCGGGATGAACTGATAGAGGAAGAATGTGGAAAAAAATCATTGTGGTGAAAGGTCGCAAGTACATTCCACACGTCCACGGAACTACGGTGCATATATGCACTCGTTAATGAATGCTTTAATCATATGCCTATGTGTACTGTGAGATAACTTACAGAAATTGTCGGCTACATCGATTCAAATATTATTTCCTATTCAGCATTATGCAATCACTAGGATACCAAGGAAGGACATTTCGTCTATTTAGCCGTATATAACGTTTCAATGTGTTATTTTGTCAGATGATCGAGTGCCTTTCCTGCAGTATTCACATGAAATATGCAGTTCACAAGTTTGAGGCAGCAATATCTTTAATTATTTTTACCTGACATAAATAAGCTTGACCAGGATTTTAAACTGAAGCATTGGATCTGAGTGTCTGCAATGGGCTAAGTTACTGAAATATCAAATGTCACCGCTCATGCCTTTTTTTAAAAAAAACTGAGTTTTGAGATTAAAGGTAGTATATCCATGCAAATGCAAACTTTTCAACTAAAATAAGGAAAAGCAGGATGCAAAATCGAGATCAAATGTTCACTCAAACATTGAAGGAATATCTGAACAAAGCATTTCTTTTTCCACAGCCCGATGGACGAAGACAATTCTTTGGTGAAAATCGACATGAAATTCAGTTTCAGCTACAAAAAGATTCCTGTTAAACATATTTGTCTTGTTCACGGGTTTTTCAAATAATGTGATTTATTTTCTTCCATAGAGACTTCCCCAGGTTCTTTAGCTCTTCTCTGAATTTGTTCTGGGTTGCTGCATAAATGCATGGGTTCAGGAAACAACTCAACAACTTCAGCATATCTCCTGTTTCAGTCGCGATGAATTCAGGGTTGCTTAAGTCACCTCGATAGTAATTACCGTGTGACAATCTGGTCATGACCAAACTCACAGAATGTGTCAACCAAAGCAATATGAAACTGCCTGATACCGAGAACAATAAAATAATGGACTTCCTCCGGTTTTCCATCTCTGAATTGCTTTGCTTCTCAGCTCTGTGACCCTGGAGTCCAATGCGAGTTCTATTCGCCACGACAACACGGTGGATGGTTAAAGAATTAAACAGGAAAATGAGGAGAAATGGAATCCAAGCAACCCAGGTGCTGTAGAACCAGACAAACACCATTCCGGGAGATGAAGCAAAGAAAGTTACACTTGAACGGCAGCCCCATTCAATTTTATTAATGATTTTCTCTGGTTCATACGCAAACAAAAATGGGATGTTCTTTAATATGATCAGAACTGAGATGATTATTAATATTGTGACTGCAGTTTTTTCAGTGCAATATTTTGCCTTAAACTTCTGACAGCAGATCGCCACAAATCTGTCAAATGTGAAGGAAACGGTAAACCAAACAGTTAAATTGAGACTGTTCACAATTATGTATGCAATTAGCGTGCACACACGTGTGTGGGACAAGAAGGAAAATGGGAAGTGATAACTCAAAATACGATACACTATAATACCATTGATAGTAACCAATAGATCCGATGTTGCCATGGCCACCATGTAAACCGAGATGCATTTGGAAAGACCACAGTTTCCTCGAAAAAGAATTAAAATAGTCATTATGTTCGCTGTCAGAGAAACAGAAATGATCGTTAATTAGATTACTTACATTAGATTAGATTAGATTAGATTACTTACAGTGTGGAAACAGGCCCTTCGGCCCAACAAGTCCACACTGACCCACTGAAGCGCAACCCACCCATACCCCTACATTTACCCGTTACCTAACACTACGGGCAATTTAGCATGGTCAATTCACCTGACCCGCACATCTTTGGACTGTGGGAGGAGACCGTAGCACCCGGAGGAAACCCACGCAGACACAGGGAGAACGTGCAAACTTCACACATTCAGTCACCTGAGGCGGGAATTGAACCCGGGTCTCTGGCACTGTGAGGCAGCAGTGCTAACCACTGTCCACCGTGCCACCAATAATATTGCAATGCATGATTGAAACAGAGGAAAAGATACTTTTGAACACATTCTGAATGATTTGTAAAATAGAAAATTTACCCAAACATTTAATACACTGTTCCAGTCATCAATCTATGTGGTATTGTGGCATTGTCTAAAGATCAACAGATATATTTCAGATGACTCTTATGTTGAATTGTTATTGTTAAACCAGTACTGCTTACAGACAAAGGGAATAGGAAAAGCTGTCCTGACATGATTCTCGATATTGTTCTGGTAACACTGAGACATTCAGTAAGTAGCATTAACAAGGAAAAACTAAAATCAATTAAATACAAACGGGTTGAATGGCTTACCTGGAAGACTAACAGCTGCGAGAAGTGGATAGAAAATCTCTTTCAACACTAAAATCGGTGGTTTCGTCATTTCTGAGAATGAATGCCTTCTACAGAGGCTGAAGATCAGTGACTGGGGTGTGGCTAAGGTATGGAATGGATATGTGTATTTATATATACATCAGACCTCTAGAGAGTCAATTACCTCAAATCATCACTGGTATTACTCACAATCACCTGGGCAACGAAAAGAAACGTTTCTTTTGCATAATACCCTCAATAAAAGAAGATCTCGACCTGGCATCGTTGACTTCACTTCAGTTGCATTCTCTGTTCATTGGATTCTAATGTCATGAACTTTGCCTCATTTTTGAATTTAGACCGTTTTCCTTTGAATGACATAATCCTGCCTCGTGAATTGGTATCTAAGTTTCTGTCATTAATCGCTTTATCGACTGTACCCTTATCTGGCCACATGCACATGACAGCTCATCACAGCCTAACCATTCCCCAGTTTCTGAAATCGTATACTCAGTCACGAGTAATGGACAAGCGAATTCTGAACAATTGATTACTCTCTTGGAGGTTCACTCATTTACACACCTATTCAATAAAACCAGTAATTTTCCTTCTTACCTTGAAGAGTGCCACCAGCCGAGCCAGGAACATATTCTGTTCAAGCTGGAAATCAAATAGTTCATGTACTAGCCTTGGTATGAACACCGAGCACTGAATGAATCTGATTGTTTCTCTGACAAAACACAAAGCAGCTTGTACTATTTTCAAAGGAGATACTAATGTTTAAGAATAGAGGAGAGGAATTGAGTATCAACATATCATGAGAGAAACTGAGGAATTGATTGGGCTATATATGTCCTGGTCCTTATAAATTGCACGCTGGACTCTGGAAAAATGTAGCTACAGATGCAGTAGATCCATTGGTTTTAATTTTCCAATAAAAACAATGAATTTGGGAAGAGTAGCAGAGGATTCTAACACGGACAACTTGTAATACTTTTTGTTGATGGTGTAGGTTTGCTCGCTGAGCTGTAGGTTTGATATCCAGACGTTTCGTTACCTGGCTAGGTAACATCATCTGTGGTGACCTCCGAGTGAAGTGAAGCTGTTGTCTCCTGCTTTCTATTTATATCTTTCTCCTGGATGGGGTTCCTGGGGTTTGTGGTGAAGTAAATTCCTGTTCGTTTTCTGAGGGGTTGATAGAAGGTATCTAGATCTACGTGTTTGTTTATGGCGTTGTGGTTGAAGTGCCAGGACTCTAGGAATTCTCTGGCATGTCGTTGCTTAGCCTGTCCCAGGATAGATGGGTCGTCCCAGTCGAAGTGGTGTTTTGTTTCATCCATCTGTTATGCCTGGACCATATAAGGATGGGCTTGACCGTTTTGCGAACATGTCATGCATGTCAGATATCTGGACAATATCAGGCAGAAATAAAACCAACACCTTTAATACTCATTCGAGCATTTGACGAAACATGGGATTTTAAAAAAAAGAATCACCACTCGTTGACAAAAATACACGTGTCCAATACATTTCCAGAGGCCTTTCCATTCTGCCATATCACAGCTGAATGGACTGCCGAACTGGTACACAAGCTTTTCACTAGATACAGACAACCACAGAGAAACAATCAGATCACATTTTACGTCAATATTATTCAGACAATATATAGAATAGTTACCAATACAACAATTCAATCTGTTGCAGACCATCCGGAATCGCAAAGGAGCGGTAGAAAGCTGGCACCAGGCTTTTAAGACATGGTGAGGGTTTATGGTCAGGACTATCCAGATGATCAGGATACAGAAATCCCGTGTGCACCTTATTTTCCATTCGAGATGAAACAAACCAATCCAGCAAATTCAGTCCATTTCAATTCCCTTTCCAGCATGATGTGAGAGGATCACTGAAAATAATGAAGGAGAAAATGCTGACTCAGAATTCAGGGACCACATACTTGGACGTTTGTCAAATTTTAGAAAATCTGTATATAGACACTTACCCTGGCTGTAATTTGGAGAGAGTAAATTGTATTCTTTTATTGCAAGAGTGGGAGTTGTATTTCTTGGAACAGCACACAATTTCAGTCTTGTGATTTTCTCGTGAATATTAGTTATCGGGAGTGGTTTGGTATGATAATCGTTTAGTTAAATTGTTCACTGTTCGTGTCAGATAAATAAGTTATGATTTGTGCATTGTAAAATGAATGTCAGGGATTTATTTCACTTAATAACTGGAAGGTGCTGAAAAACAGGATGGCACCTCTTTTCCTAGTCCTTTTAACAGATTATATGGCATGGCACTCCCCTTTGGGTGATGCAGTTTTTGTTCTAAGAGGGGTGGTCATTCCCCTCTGTATAACACAAAGACAGCAGGTGTGGTTCTTGGAACACATCTTCTCCAAGGACAAAGACAGGAGACCGAATGAAAACTCTCCAATTCTCTGCAGAAGTGAAGGCCCAATTGCAACCAAGAAGTTGGCCACTCTCGAGGACAAAGCAGCCCACGCATTTGGTGCTACATGCACAAGTACCCACTCCCTCCCCCACCAACTCACAGTCGCAGCAGTACGTACTATCTACAACAGGCACTGCAGAAATTCACCAAAAGTCCTCAGCCAACATCTTCAACTTCCCCTCCAAGCTACTCTCAATCCTGTCTTGGAAATATATCACCATTCCTTCACGTTCGCGGTGTGAAAATCCTGGAATTCCCTCCTTATTGACATTGTGATTACTCCACTGTAGATGAGATGCAAATATACAAAATAGCAGCAAAGCACTACCTTCTCAAGAGCAACTAGACCTGTTCAATCAATGCTGGCCAGACAGAAATGCTGATCTTCCACAAATGAATAAAAATATACACTAAGGAGCAGGGGCCTTATTTTCTTTTAATGTGGACGCAAACTGCAAACTGGAGGGCGCTGAAGAAATAATTAATCATTTGAACTAAATAGTCGAAATGATCATCAATGAGATGTCTCTGCAGACCTGAAGTATGGAATTGTGTAGAATTCTTCAATAGCTGAATTCGGGAGAACAACTCTGCACATGGGTCTATTTCTTGACACCAAACCACAGACAGTGTTGGTTACAATCATAGCCGGAATCCACCATTAATCGGGTTATATCTGAGGTAGGTTCTGAGGCTTAACTTGCTCACTTCAGGATTCTCAGCTAAATTTAAATATGCAATAAAGTGGAAGTAATTGTCTCAGCATTTGTTCTGCTGTGAGGCTTCTTAACAAGTAGCCAGATTCAATGTAGATTGGGGTAATTTACACGAATGGACTTTTTTCCAAAGTAACCTGTTCAGGGACCATGACAAAAGGTCATACAGGAATTGAAAGTATTTTGCTGTTTCTGGGATGGAACATATGTTCGCGGTTTTCTGTGAGACAGGAGATGAAATTACTTGATTAGCTGCTGGAACATGCATGTGGGTTAAATAAGATCGTCTGGAAAAAAGAATGTCCTGGGAAAAAGGGATTAACTGCAGTAAAGGCTGTGCTTCAAAGAGATATTCAATGCTGAAGGTAAAGTGTAACAGGGGAGCTACTCCTGATATGAAAGCAAGCTGCAAACTTGGTGGCTACATCACAGTGATGAATAAAGTGAATGAATGTGTCTAACAGACCATCCACAGGTTCACACTATAAACTTGATGGACAGAAACGTGCATAAGAATTCAATCCCCGGATGCTTCTGTCTCAGACATTCACAGAACAATACCGTTTAACAATCAAACAGGAGGCACATGCAAAGGCGGCCAGTATTACTTTAGATCGGAGCTCAATTCCTCCACTAACTTGGTGAGAGTGAAATGCCAATCTCAGACTGAACTTACAGAATTGAGAGGTGCTATTTTGTTTGCTTTGTGCTATAAAGTTGGAATAATTGTGTCAGTATTTGATTGTCTGTGAGATTTCTTAAAGAAACTGTCAAATCCAAGGTTGCTTCGATAATTTGTATAGAACAAATACTGACTGGGAGAAGATCTGCTAATGGCGGGCAGAAGCATATCAGCCATGAGCAAATGGTGGATGAGCCGAATTTCCTCAGTCTGTTTTTATTTCTTGTAGTCTAACGGTTGTCTTCTTGACAACACTTCCCTGGGTCTTCCATCGCTTCTGATGATTGACTTCCATTTGCCTGATGATGATCAGCAAAACCTCATTGGACCGAATACTCTGCTTCAGTGCTGTGTGACTCTGTGAGTCTGTTACATGTTTATGTCATCTTATTAACTGAGAGCATAGGTGCACTGACATTGTACCTGTATGTGGAAAGGTAGGTGAACAAACCTAAATACCCGTCCTCTGGTAACATATATGAAGACAGCACTGGACAGTTTCAATCAGACAACAACGAGTGGCCATTAAATACTGGCTTAGACCGTGACTCAACTTTCCCCTCGTTGAATCTAATGGAAAAATTAGGATTTGATTGAGAAAAAACAAGTTGCTCAGATTTCCCACAATGTCACTGCGAGCTGGAGCCATGGGTCACAGTCTAAGAACACAGGGTAGAACGGTCAGCACTGAGATGATGAGAGAGTTTTCAAACAGAGACTGTGTAGTACACCGAAACGTTAAATTCTCCACCAGCTGACACTGCCTGCCATGCTGTGTTCTTCCACCTATACTGTTTGGTTATCTGCGCAGTTCTCTGGCACAAAACATAACTGAGGTCAAATCAATCAATATGCTCAAGAAGTAGACATGTGTGTTTGTAAGGGATATAAGGATGAAGGGGTACAGGAACAATGCGGAAAAAAAAGCATTGAGGTAGAAGATCACTCATATTTTTGATATTACCACGAATCTACGGTTCCTAAGTGCACTCATCACTGAATAGTTTAGTCATCATACCTGTGTGTACTGTGAGATATATTTATTGAAATTGTGGGTTACGCGTGTTCAATCTTTTTAAACAAAATGTTCAGTGTTTTACAATCACTAGGATACCAAGGAAGGACATTTTCTTTGTGTTTCTTTAGCCATACATAACGTTTTAATGAGTTACTTTGTCAGATAGTCCGGGGCAGTTCACGAGTTTGCAGCAGCAATATCATTGACTATTTTTTTCCAGACATAAATAAACGTGACCGGGATTTTAAACTGGAGCATTGGATCTGAGAATCCGCAACGAATATATTTATTTAAACGTCACGTGTCACCTCTCATGCTATTTTTAAATAAACGTTTACCTTTGAAAATGCTGATAGTGTATCCATGCAATGCAAAACGTTCATCCAAAAATAACGTTAAAAATATGCAAAATCTAGATCAAATGTCCGATCAAACATCGAAGGAATATCTGCTGAAAGCATGTTTTTGCACAGACTGAGGGACCAAACTAATTCTCTGATGGTAACATTGTGAAATTCAGGGTCAGCTACACAGAGAGTTGGCGAAAGTCCATTTGCCTTGTCTGCTGTTCTTATTTTCAATTACTTTATTTAGTTTTCTTCCATAGAGATTTCCCCACGTTCTTTAGCTCTTCTCTGAACTTGTTCTGGGTTGCTGCATAAATGCATGGGTTCAGGAAACAACTCAACAACTTCAGCATATCTCCTGTTTCAGTCGCGATGTATTCAGGGTTGCTAAAGTCACCTCGATAGTAATTACCGTGTGTCAGTCTGGTCATGACCAAACTCACAGAATATGTCAACCAAAGCAATATGAAACTGCCTGATACCGAGAACAATAAAATAATTGTATTGCTCCGTTTGTCCATCCCTGAATTGCTTTGCTTCTCAGTTCTGTGACCCTGGAGTCCAATGCGAGTTCTATTCGCCACGACAACACGGCGGATGGTTAAAGAATTAAACAAGAAAATTAGGAGAAATGGAAGCCAAGCAACCCAGGCGCTATGGAACCAGACAAACACCATTCCGGGAGATGAAGCAATGAAAGTTACACTTGACCGGCAGCCCCATTCAATTTTATTAATGATTTGCTCTGGTTCATATGCAAACAAAAATGGGATGTTCTTTAATAAGATCAGAACTGAGATGATTATTAATATTGTGATTGCAGTTTTTTCGGTGCAATGTTTTGTTTTAAACTTCTGACAGCAGATCGCCACAAATCTGTCAAATGTGAAGGAAACGGTAAACCAAACAGTTAGATCCAGACCAATTGTAGTCGAGTATGCAATGAGCTTGCACACAGATGTGTGGGACAAGAAGGAAAATGGAAAGTGATAACTCAAAATACGATACACTATAATGTTATTGATAATAACCAATAGATCCGATGTTGCCATGGCCACCATGTAAGCTGAGATGCATTTGGAAAGACCACAGTTTCCTCGGATTAGAATTAAAATAGTCATCATGTTCGCTGTCAGAGAATCAGAAATGATCGTTAATATTGCAATGCATGATTGAAGCAGAGGAGAAAATACTTATTAAGAGCATTTGTACACATTCTGAGCGATTTACAAAATATTAAATTTTCCCAAGCATTTAACATGCTGTTCCAGTTTCATCTACATGGGATTCTCGGACTGTCTGAAGGTCAACAAACATATTTTCAGAGAGCATTCATTTGAATTATTATTATTAAACGACTAAAGCTTCCAATAAAAAGGAAAAAGGTAACAGTGGACTGACACGATTCTCGATGTTGATCTGGAAACACTGAGACATCCAGTATGTGGCATTAACAAGGAAAAATTAAAATCAATTAAATACAAACGGGTTTGATAGCTTACCTGGAAGACTGACAGCTGCGAGAAGTGGATAGTAAAACTCCTTCAACAGCCAAATCAGTGGTTTTGCCATTTCTGAGAATGAATGTCTTCAGCAGAGGCTGAAGGTCTGTGACTGGTGTGTGGCCAAGGTATGGAAAGGTAATGTGCATTTATACATGCATCAGACCTCTAGAGATGCAATTACCTCAAATCACCACTGATACTACTCACATTCATCTGTGTAACCAAAACAAACATTACTTTTGCATAATATCCTAAATAGAAAATGATTTGAACCTGGCATCGGTAACTTCACTCCAATTGCCTTCTGTGTTCATTGGATTCTAATGTCATGCACTTTACCTCATTTCTGAATTTAGACGGTTTTCCTTTGCGTGAAATAATCTTGCCTCCTGAATTGGTATCTCAGTCCTTTCGTCATTAATCCCGTTATCGACTGTTCTCTTTTCTGGCCAATTGCCAACTGTTACATCAGTCATGCATATGGCGGCTCATCACAGTCTAACCACTGTCCAGTTTCTGAAACTGAATCCTCAGTCACGATTAATGGGCAAGGGAATTCTCATCAGTTGATTGCTGTCATGGAGATTCACTGTTTTACACATCCTAGTCAATAATACCAGTATTTTTTCTCTTGCCTTTAAGAATGCCATGCTCCCAGGCAGGAACATATTCTATTCAAGCTAGAAATCTGTTGTAGTTTATGTGATAACTTTGGTATGAACACCGAGCACCGAATGAATCTGAGTGTTTCTTTCAGAAAACGCAGAGCAGCTTGTACTATTTTCCAGGAAACTCCTGCTGTTTACGAATATAGAGGAAGGAAGTATCAACACACCACGAGAGAAAGTGTACCAGATAAATTAATTCGGCCATAGAATCTCCTGGTCCTGATACATTGCACCCTGGAATCCGAAAAGATGTAACTACAATTGTAGTAGATACATTGGTTTCAAGTTTTCAAAAAGAAACTGAATTCAGAAAGAGTACTAAAGGATTCTCAAACTGCCAACGTGTCTACGTTTTGAAAACAAAAGGAACGTGACCAATCTTGTTAACCGTGAGACAAACTGCTGAACATCTCTTGTTGAAGAAAATGCAGCAGATTCAACTGTTCCATCAATAATAGCAGTCCCCTTGGAAAATCACAGATCCATCCAGCAAAATGGACTTGGCTCCAGAAAAGGAAAATAATTCCTTCGACCTTTTTGAGGAAGCCTGAACCATGATCGAAAGAATTCAGAAACAGTCAAAGCGTAGTGTTCAAACTATCAGAAGGCGTTTCAGAACGAACCATGCAAAAGGCTAAGACACAAGGGCCCATGGTATTAGAGATGGTATCGCAGCATAGTCTGAGAATGTGATTTTTTTTAGGAAATAGTCATTTCTGCTCAGGAGTTATCTGTAGAAATGGAGATGTGTATTGATACGGGATCAACAGAGGACAGTCCTGGTACTACACGTGTTTTGGGAATCTTTATTAATGATTTGCAGGAAGGAAGGGGAATGCACTTTTGTCAAATTTTCAGACAACACAACAACAGGTGACAAGGCAAATTCTAAGAGGGGTGCAACCAATCTACAGAGCAGTACTGACGGATTAAGTGAGTGGGCAAAAAATAAGTCCAACGGAATAAAAAGTGAAAACAATAAGATCTTAACGTTGAAAGTGTGAGCAAGACAACCCTGCCTTCTTTAAAGGAAAATAATGGAAAAAGGCTGCAGCATATAAATGCTTGAGAATACTTCTGCATGAAACGTAGAAACGCACAGGGAGGTGCAAGGGGTAATCAGGAAAAGTAATTAAATTTTTGCCCAAATTTCAAAGGGCTCGGGTTAGAAGAGTACGGAATAGTTCCTGCAAAGTGCTGGTGAAACCACACCCGGAGTACTGTGAACAGTTTCCCTCGCCTTGTTTAAGAAAATGTATTATTTCTTTAAAGGCAGTTGACGAAATTTCAGACACACAACCCCCGGGTGTGACAATTTGGTGTATGTGCAGATGTTTAACTGGTTGGGAATCGAAGTCCTAGAAATTTAGAATTATTAGAGGTGATGTCATTGAAATGTGTAGAATTCTGAAGGGACTTGATGAGGGAAATGCTGAGAATACGTTTTCCCCCATCGGAGAGTCTAGAATCAAATGGTACTGGGTCAGAATAAAGGCTATTCAATTCAAGACTCAGAGGGAATCGAATTTATTCTCTCAAAGGATTGTGTCTCGGGACCCCTTGCCACAGAGAGATATGAGTCAGAGCCCATGCTTCTCTTTCAGGCTGAGATAGAACTATTCTGATCACGAAGGGAATCATTCATGATGGGAAAAGGCAGGAATGGAAGTTGAACAATATTGGGTCGATCATGTTCCTGATGTATGTCAGAGTCGGCTGCAGAAGCAGCATCGTCTACTCTTGTTCATATTTCCTGCAGTCTTATGGCCTGAGTATATCCGCATTATACCCTCAAACCGCTGCAGTAAACATTTGGTGGCTGTGCCCATTGGCAGTCAGAGAATTATTATGTTATTTTTACAGCGTGAACTGGTCAACTATTGTCTTCATGAACACCGCCACAATCCCCATGAGATTACTGGATGGAAGTTTGCTCACTGTGACGGCACATTCATTTTCAGACATTTCATCACCATACTCAATAACATCATCAGTGAGCCTTCGGTGAAGCACTGGTGTTATGGCACGCTGTCTATTTATATGCTTAGGTTTCCTTGGGCTAGTGACACCATTTCCTGTTCTCTTTCTCAGAAAATGTCCTAATGCAGCCTCGTGTGGGTGTTGGGATGATTGCTTCTCCAGTTCAGTATTAGGTCCATGTGTGTTGAGTTCCCGTAGACGCTGGTTTGAAGATGCCCATTGACTGTTCATTCTCCTGTGACATCTGGGAATGGCACATTGCTGTGGTTTGCTCCCTCGGTTTCCTCTCCTTCCACAAACGAATCTGCATTAGAACATGACCTCAACGAGCCGCCACACACTGCAGCACAGAGGAACTATGAAGAAGACCGCATATACAGCGTACTCAAAAAGGTAGACGACTTAATGAACACAGTCCATTGATTTCTCAGCAACAATCGCAAACATGCATAGAAAACATGCCCAGAAACACCAACCACGTTCCTGTTTATTGAAGACATCTCAGAAATGACTGCCAGACTACTCAGACCTCTTGGCATCATTGGAACACACTAAAACAGTAGATAATGAACTTCAAAAATCCTATACAGACATCATTAAGCAAAACGAGCGTCAATTACAAAATACTACATTGGACAAATATACATTGAGTTTGAAAGGATCAAACACACAAATTTTGACCGGTGGGCAAGGGCAATAAAAGTAGGTCAAGCACATGACCCTACTAGAGAAACTATTGTTTTGGAGGAGTTCAAAAATTCACTTTCTGAGGTCGGAAGAACTCATGTGGAAGAGCAGAGAGTTAAAACAGCGAGAGCAGCAGCTGAAATGGCTGATGGTTATATGTTGGTTCATAAAACAAAGTGCGGCTTCCAACATCGATTTCAAACTGTGAAGGGTGGAAACTGGGGAAAAGAGAAATCCTCATTTGTTAAGTGAAACGTGGATCTCATTGAGGATAATAAGGGTTGTTTATCATGGGGTAAGAGGGGAAAGTGTGACGGGAAAGAGACATGAAAAGGCTCAGGTACCTGCACTGCCAGAAAGTAGGCCACACGAAGTCACATTGTCACTGGTTTAGAAAAAGCAATGGGAAGACTGACATAGGAAAGCAGGATAAGCCAGTGAATTCTGTTAAAGAGCTAAGGAAAAGCATTCTGGGTGTGAAAAAGCTGCAACAGAATGTACTTCCTGCTCAGAGGTTCTTTGAGAAGGAAGTGGCGAATCTCAAACCATTTACTGGTGAAGGTGAGGATTATTCAAATCTACCCAGGAGGAGCAGGTAGAAAAATGACAGCATTGTGAGACACGGAATGGTGCCAATCTTGGGTGATGCGATATGTAACTAAGGAGGACTATTGCCAGATTAAAGTGCTAGTACATGGAGTTCATGGCGAGACGAGAGGTGCTCCTTTGTGTAGGGTAAGGTTGGAGTGCCCAGTGTAAGGTGAACAAGAGGCGGTAGGAGGACTGGAGAAACTCACGGCTCCAGGCATACTATTTGTCCTTGCTAATGATATCGCTGGATCAAAGGTAGGAGTGTTGCCTCCAGTGGTAGAAAAGTCAGTGTAGAATCAGGCAACTGAACACCTACAGGAAGTATATACTGGGATTTCTCCAGTCTGTGTGATCACAAGGTCACAAACCCAACAATTGAATCAGGAGCAGAAATCACAGAGTACAGATGAGGAAATTTAAGTAGAACTCTCAGAGACCATGTTTGATCCAATGACTCAAGCAGAAAAAGAATCACTGGAAGATAAGGCGGATATTTTTCGTGCAAAGCAATTAACTCAGTTACAACAGGAAGTTAAAAAACTTAAGCAATTGTATTAGATAGCATAGACAGACAAAAATCTGAGTCTATTCCTGCCTGTTACGTTCTTTAAAATGATAACTTGATGAGGAAATAGAGACCATCATGTGGTGGATGAGAAATAGGCAGAGATTCATCAAGTTTCCTTACCACGGGGTTGCAGAAAGGCGGTGTTGCATGTAGCACACACGTTACAAATAAAAGCCCATTCCATTATTAAGGAAAACTCCAACTAAAATACAAACTCCTTTATAATGGCCTGGACTACGTAAGGATGGGGTAGACCTTTTTCCAGACATGTCATACACCTCAGGGAGTAATAGAACCCGCACCTTAAGTACCCACTCGTGCAGGTGAGGAAACGTTCAATGTGTAGGACGCACCGACTGATGACTAAAAATAGCATTTGTTGACAGAAATTTCCAAAGGCCTTTCCGTTCCGTCGTATCGCAGCTAAAAAGACTGCAGAAGTGGTGTGGGAGCCTTTCTTTAGATAAGGACTACCTACAGAGAAACAATCAGATCAAGGGGCAAATTTTATGTCCACATTATTCCTGCAAGTTATGGAATAGTTACCAATAAAACAACTCAAATCTACTGCAGACCATCCGGAATCGCAAAGGAGCGGTAGAAAGCTGGCACCAGGCTTTTAGGACAAGGTGAGGGTTTATGGTCAGGACTATCCAGATGGTCAGCATACAGGAATTCCGTGTGCACCTTATTTTCCATTCGGGATGCAGCAAAAGACCCCAGCAAATTCAGTCCATTTCAATTCCCTTTGGATCATGATGTGTGCGGATCACTGAAAATAAGTCAGGAGAAAATGCGGACTCCGAATTCAGGGACCACATACTTAGGATGTTTGTCAAATTTTAGCAAATCTGAAAATAGACATGTCGCCTGGCTGCAATTTGGAGAGAGTAAATTGTATTCTTTTATTGCATGTGTGGGAGTTGTATTTATTGGAACAGCACACCATTTCAGTCTTGTGTTTTTCTCGTGATTAGTGGTTATGGGGGAATGGTTTGGGTTGATTATAATTTGGTTAGTTTGTTCACTGTTGGAGTCAGATAAATAAGTTATGACTTGCGTATCATAAAGCGTTGTCAGGGATTTCTTTCACTTAACCACCGGAAGTTGCTGAAAAACAGGATGATACCCCTTTTCACAGTTTGTTTTCACAACTTATAGTGCATGGGCTCTCCTTTGGGTAATACAGTGTTTGTTATAAGTAGGGCGGTCCTTCTCCTCTGTATAATACAAAGACAGCAGATGTGGGTCTTGGAACACTTTGGGGTACATGCTGGTCAAAAAACCTGATGTGGCGTTTTATATTTATAGGTTCTTCCCGAATGTGGAGCACCCTGTGGGCTGTTTCATTGTAATAGAAGTTCAATTCTCTCTTCTCTGCAAAACAATACAGTTCTTGCATCACATTCCCACACTCCTCAATGTGCAGAATCCATCTCCATTTCCGAAAAATGTGTTTCAGTCATCAATCTGGAACCAATTGGGCATGATTTCATCATAATTCTGTTCAGAAATATCGAATTCTTGCTATCTCTCAATCACTCCGGAGATCAATCTCTCAGTCAAATTCAATTGGTCAGTTTCCAACCACACGGGAAATCCTCGCCAATGTTTTTACTCTTTTCCTCCCAGTTCCCATTGTCATGTTCCTGATTTGGTTTGTTTTTCCATTTGACAGGACGGTGGCTGCATACTTCACACTGGTACCTCACAGTAGGAGAACCTCGGGTACAATTCCTGCCTCCTCACTTCCTCCCTGCTCAGTATCCAAGGGTTGTACCAATCCCTGCAGGTGAAGCAGTATTTCACCTGTACCTCACCCGACCTTGGGTCTTGTATTCGCTGCACCCAATATGTTCTACTCCACATTGCAGGGACCAAGCACAGACTGGGTGACCGCTTCGTAGAACACCTCTGCCCTGTTTGCAAGTGTGACCTCTGCTCTGTTTGCAAGTGTGACCTCTGCTCTGTTTGCAAGCGTGACCTCTGCCCTGTTTGCAAGTGTGACCTCTGCCCTGTTTGCAAGCGTGACCTCTGCTCTGTTTCCAACCGTGACCCTTGCCTTCGCGTGTCCGCTCACATTAACCCAGCATCCTGCTCGCTTGACCATTTCTCCATCCTGCTGGAATTCTCCAGTGAACTGCACCTCAAACTCGGTGCTTTACCACACCTGGGCTGAATATTGAGTTCAGCAAGTTCAAACTGTGAAGCCCACCTGTACGGTTTGGTTTTGCTGTGCTTCTTACATTCTCAGACACAATGTCCTTCCTGCTCTCCACCTCCCCCCGACCCTACCCCACTCCTGTTGGACTGCTTGGGGTCCCCAGTCTGGTGGTGAGACTCACCATTGTTCTACCATTCTCACATCCCATCAGTTAATCTGGACGATTAGCATCCTTTTTTTTTCTGACAGCACTCACACATTTCATTATTGTCCCCTGTAAACTTCACTGTAACTCTGATCTAAGCTGAAAAGGTCAAATCTCCATGGATGCTGCCTGACTCGCTCTGTCATCTCCAACATTTTTATTTGCAGTGGATTGTTTCATCGCTTCATTGTTCTGCTGGAGCGATCAGTCTGCATTTGTGAACTCGGAATCCTGAGTTCAAGTCCGACCTTCTCCAGGGGGGGTACCAGATCATCTTTGAACAGGATGATGAGAAAATCTCCAAATGGATATTCACTAGGAGTTCTACCGATCGCATCCTGACACGTTAACGATGGCCTTCCGAGCAACTCAGCACGTCTCGATGGGAATTTTGTTTTGCCCTGCCTGTGACTCAATTAACTGTAGCCTTGCCCTGAACCAATCCCTGTTGAGTCATTCACTGAAACTGACTCCCTCTCCTGTATTTAGACTCCCTCTATTCAGAAAAAGAAGACTATAATGAGAAATCGGTTAATAATTGTGAAAACTACTTATGGGTGTACAACATATAATAAACTTGTCAGTGTCTCAGAAATGAAATAAGATATTGACATCCATATGACGATCACAAATTTAGATAGTGTATATTTCTGATTTCGCCTGCATTATCAGGCGATATATCTATAGCTCACGTATTAAGTTTATTTAGTAATTTAAAGCGACGTTGATTAGAACGGTGGCAGGTGGGTGGCACGGTGGCACAGTGGTTAGCACTGCTGCCTCACAGCGCCTGTAGACCCGGGTTCAATTCCCGACTCAGGCGACTGACTGTGTGGAGTTTGCACATTCTCCCCGTGTCTGCGTGGGTTTCCTCCGGGTGCTCCGGTTTCCTCCCACAGTCCAAAGATGTGCGGGTCAGGTGAATTGGCCAAGCTAAATTGCCCGTGGTGTTAGGTAAGGGGTAAATGTGGGGGTATGGGTGGGTTGCGCTTCGGTGGGTCGGTGTGGACTTGTTGGGCCGAAGGGCCTGTTTCCACACTGTAAGTAATCTAATCTAATCTATATGTAATCTAATCTAATTGATTGGTGTCTGCACAATTAACAGTTCTGCGTTCAAGATGTTTGGTTAGTCGACAAATAGAACAACGTGTGCAATTTCAGGTTTTGCATTTTTTTAAGACCTTACTGAGGATACGGTGGCTCAGTGGTTAGCACTGCTGCCTCACAGCACCAGGGTCCCAGGTTCAATTCCAGCCCTCGGGTGACTGTCCGTGTGGAGTTTGCACATTCTCCCCATGTTTGCGTGGGGCTTGCTTCGGGGGAGCCCCAGTTTCCTCCCACAATCCAAATATGCGCAGGCCAGGTGAATTGGCCACGCTAAATTGCCTCATAGTGTTAGGTGGATTAGTCAGAGGGATATGGGTTACTCTTCGGAGGGTCGGTGTGGACTAGTTGGGCCGAAGGGCCTGTTTCCACACTGTAGGGAATCTAATCTAATACCGTTTAGTAAATGTCGTTTCACCAATATGGAACATAGAACATAGAAGGATACAGCGCAGTACAGGCCCTTCGGCCCTCGATGTTGCGCCGACCGAATCCTACCTAACCTATACTAGCCCAATAACTTCCAAATGCCTATCCAATGCCCGCTTAAATGACCATAAAGAAGGAGAGTTCACCACTGATACGGGCAGGGCATTCCATGAACTCACAACCCGCTGTGTGAAGAATCTACCCCTAACATCTGTCCTATACCTACCACCACTTAATTTAAAGCTGTGTCCCCTAGTAACACCTGACTCCATACGCGGTAAAAGGTTCTCAGTGTCTACCCTATCTAAACCCCTAATCATCTTATACACTTCTATCAGATCTCCCCTAAACCTTCTCTTCTCCAATGAGAACAGCCCCAAGTGCCTCAGCCTTTCCTCATAAGATTTTCCTACCATTCCAGGCAACATCCTGGTAAACCTCCTCTGCACTCGTTCTAAAGCTTCCACATCCTTCCTATAGTATGGCGACCAAAACTGCACACAATACTCCAGATGAGGCCGCACCAGAGTCTTATACAACTGCAACATGACCTCAGGACTCTGGAACTCAATTCCTCTGCCAATAAAGCCCAGTACACCAATGTTTGGAGAACAGACCAGAATTCTGTTCCCGATCTTCTTTATAGATATTCGATCTCAAATATAATATTTCCTGCCTGGTGATAACATTGAACTCTTTCTTTCCGTTTCTCAGTTTTGCTCCTCCATTTTTTATCCCCCAGTTATTAAGCTCCGAGAGTCATTCACAAACCAGGCCCTTGTGATAAAGGAGAGATTAACATAAAGAGATAGATAGGCTACAAAGTGACTGAGAATGATCAGCCATGATCATATTGAATGGCGGTGCAGGCTCGAAGGGCTGAATGGCCTACTCCTGCACCTATTGTCTATTGCCTATTGAGAAGAAACAGCATATGTACCAGTGCACCGTCTACTTCAGGCTCCCATTGACAGGAACTAAACTTTCTGTAATTCAGCCCCCTCTCAATCCTTCTATTCTAATTGTCCCAAATACATTGCTTCTAGGGAAGGGGGTAAGGAAATGATGAACATCCAAATGTGCGAATTGTAAGTTTGCCTCCAAGCTACAGAGCATTCTATTTCGATTAAGTCAATCGTGGTTTAAAAATCAATTGTTAATGGTATTGCAAATGCTGCAGGACTAATACTTTTGATCTACTAACACGAGACCAAAGCAGTTGCATCAGAAATCGTTTTCTCTAGTCTTAAGTGGGGGACAGAAAATACACGTTGGTCTTGCAGACCACTGTCAGTGCTGTGATTGAACAAGCATTCATAAATGGAGTCCAGTTCTGAAGAATGACTCCAAGTGTCAATTCTGCTTACCCTCCACAGATGCTACTTGATCTGCTGTGTTTTTCTGATCAAATTCCGTTCTGTATTTGATATTCAGCCTCCACAGTCCCCCCTTTAATTTTTTTATTTGTAAATACATATTTTCTTTAGGGTAGTCAGTTGTGTTGAAAGTGCGAATTAGCTGCAACTAATTGTCAGGGTGAATGAACTGATGATGTTTGAATACTTTGGGAACCCTCCAACCACAAGGGATGAATTCAGATTTCTCCAGTTTCCTCATTTCCCCTCCCCCCACCTTGTCTCAGTCGGTTCCCTCAACTCAGCACCACCCTCCTAACCTGCAATCCTCTTCCTGACCTCTCCGCCCCCACCCCACTCCGGCCTATCACCCTCACCTTGACCTCCTTCCACCTATCCCACCTCCATCGCCCCTCCCCCCAGTCCCTCCTCCCTACCTTTTATCTTAGCCTGCTTGGCTCTCTCTCTTATTCCTGATGAAGGGCTTATGCTCGAAACGTCGAATTCTCTATTCCTGAGATGCTGCCTGGCCTGCTGTGCTTTGACCAGCAACACATTTGCAGCTGTGATCTCCAGCATCTGCAGACCTCATTTTTTACTCGAAGATTTCTTCCTTATAACCAGACAGTGAACAGTTACTTCATGCTCATTGTTAACACAATACTTTCAGGATACTGGTGGTACATAGGATGGTAAGGCGTGGCACGGTGGCTCAGTGGTTAGCAGGAACTTGGGTTCCATTCCAGCCTCGGGTGACCTCTCTGTGTGGATATTGCACATCCTCCCTGTCTCCGGGTGCTCCGGGTTTCCTCCCACAGCACACAAAGATGTGCAGGTCAGGTGAATTGGCCATGCTAAACTGCCCACGGTGTTAGGTGCATTAGTCAGGGGGGGAATGGGTCTGGGTGGGTTGCTCTTCAGAGGGTCGGTGTGGACTTGTTGGGCCGAAGGGTCTGTTCCCACATTGTAGGGAATCTAATCTAATGTAAACGGTGACAGTGTTTCCATGACAAACCCGAATATTTGAAAAAATTGACGATCACGTGGGATCTGAAAATGTGTTGCTGGAAAAGCGCAGCAGGTCAGGCAGCATCCAAGGAGCAGGAGAGTCGACGTTTCGGGCATGAGCCCTTCATCAGGATCATCCCGACGTCCTGGAGAGATCGATAAAGTGAAACAAGACTAAGATGGAAATGTAGACTCTTTGAAAAGAGGAGAACGTAAATGGAAATGGGGGCTGAGGGGGGGGGGATGTGAGACAGATCATAAGAATGTCATCAAATTGACAAGCAAGGGAAAAATATTCAAGAACACAGCAATCCCAGAATGATGGTGTGACAGAAATATGGATGGAAAGGGTACGATGCAGATGGAAATGCCAAGTAATAGCGAAAAGGTGATGGGAATGAAGCTGTAGAATACGGCTCATATCTTGCACAGAGTCTTTCAAAGCCTCTTGACTTTGCAGAGCTCTGCACCCACTGGTGATGGCGAAGGATCACCACAGACAGACCAAGGTATGCAGAGAGAGAGAGATTCCGAGTCTGAACTCAGATATTGTTGGAACCGGCCCTGGTCAGAGGTGGCATAGCGTGGTCCCCCTTTGACATAAATATGTCTGCAGTAACAAGAGTTAGCTTGACTGACCCAACATCAAACCCAAACGCAACGGCAGCTTTTGAGAAGCGGTTACCGCAAGACAGCGGGGTCAACTTTGAACAACGAATCTTTCAAATAAATACACAGGGAGTTCCGTGAACCTACAGCTGCAACTTAGTGTCGGAGATATAGTTACTGGGGTATAGTGACTATAATGTAGACGGGGATAACTGGGACACACACACACACACACAGTTACTGGGGTATAGTGACTATAACGTAGACGGGGATAACTAGGGGACACACACACACACACAGTTACTGGGGTATAGTGACTATAACGTAGACGGGGATAACTGGGACACACACACACACACAGTTACTGGGATATAGTGACTATAACGTAGACGGGGATAACTAGGACACACACACACACACACAGTTACTGGGGTATAGTGACTATAACGTAGACGGGGATAACTGGGACACACACACACACAGTTACTGGGGTATAGTGACTATAACATAGACGGGGATAACTAGGGCACACACACACACACACACACACACAGTTACTGGGGTATAGTGACTATAACGTAGACGGGGATAACTAGGACACACACACACACACACACCCACACACACAGTTACTGGGGTATAGTGACTATAACGTAGACGGGGATAACTGGGACACACACACACACACACACACAGTTACTGGGGTATAGTGACTATAACGTAGACGGGGATAACTAGGACACACACACACATACACACACACACACACACACACACACAGTTACTGGGGTATAGTGACTATAACGTTGACGGGGATAACTAGGACACACACACACACACACACACACACACACAGAGTTACTGGGGTATAGTGACTATAACGTTGACGGGGATAACTAGGACACACACACACACGCAGTTACTGGGGTATAGTGACTATAACGTAGACGGGGATAACTAGGGGACACACACACACAGTTACTGGGGTATAGTGACTATAACGTAGACGGGGATAACTAGGACACACATGGAGAGATCGATAAGAGGTGTGTGATAACAACCTGAACTTTGTAACAAACTTTAAACTGTGCACAACTCATTAGGAAAAGGATGCAAGTAGGAGATGTGAAGATAACACTTCACATGAAACTAACTTTATATTAGAACTAACATTAGGAATCTTTTAGCGATTAGGTGAACCCATCTCCTTTTGTATCTTCTGTGATTAGGACATTGAGAAATATAAGATGGGGAACTAAAATTTGATAGGGAGGCAATGAATACAATCGATAAAATAATGCATAGCTACTAACTTTGGAATGTGAATTAATGGAATCCTTTTTAAGATCCCAAGGCCTGATGATTATGAGGTTTGGTAAACTACACGAGGGCATGGTTAACCTTCGGGCTGACCATAGAGTGTATATTATTTATCAGATGTTTCACAGAATTGGGTGCGTAGATTAAGAGGGTGGGAAAGATGATAATGTTACACATAATTATGTAAAATGATGCATCACACTGGGGAAATCAAGGCATCATTGTCTTCTCTCCCTATCTGAGCTGGATGTCAAGAGGGAGACTGGACTCGATGTGAAAGTCTGATTTGGCATGGTCCCTGGCCTCTCCTGCTCTAGATTAGAGGAGTGCTGGTGAAGGGCTTTTGTCCAAAACGTCTATGTTCCTGCTCCTCGGGTGCTGCCTGACCGGCTGTGCTTTTCCAGCACCACTCTCATCTCGACTCTGATTTCCAGCATCTGCAGTCCTCACTTTTGCCCCTGGCTACAGGAAAGGTCGATTGTATTCATGAGCACTGAACTCTCGGCTGGTCTTTGGCTCCTCTCCCCAAGAGTTGGCAATGCGAGTAGGGTTTGTCACACATTGTGTGGTTCCTAACCGAGTGAGTATATGGAATATTACCACCCATTAGTTATAGAAACAATGCCAGAGGGGCGATACCAGCCATAAGTTGCAGCACGTAAAGAACTGAGGGGGAGAAGGGGGTTCTACACTGTTCAGTAGACAATTGGTAGACCTGGTCTTCACCAGGGAGATTTGAGAGCCCCAGCAGGACGCCTTCGGTGAAACAATGGACTAAAGGGGGTATAAGACCATGACTGCTGGCAAGTGTCTGGAATGGATCATGTGGAATAACATGAAGTTCAGCGTGGTGATTGGGACAAAGTTTACTGGATTGCAATTACAGGCTGACCATGAAGATGATCTAGAGGGGTTATGACCAGGGCACCCCTCTGACAGAGCAGAGGAGTGGAGACTGAGGGGGGACCCCATTGAGGTAAACAGAATCATGGAAGGTATAGACAGGGTAGATGGAGATAAACGTTTAGTGAGGGATTCAATAACGAGAGGTCACGCCTTCAAGACGAGACGTGAAAGGTGTAAGTGCTTCACACAGAGGGTGGTAGGTGCCTGGAACACGTTACCTGGGTATATTTGGGACAAATTCCCATGGCCAACCCACCCTAACCTACATATCCCTGAGCACTATGGGACAATTTCCCCATGGTCAACCCACCCTAACCTACACATCCCTGGGCACTATGGGGCACTGTCCCCACAGCCAGCCTACCCTAACCTACACATCCCTGGGCACTATGGGACAATGCTCCCACGTCCAACCCACCCTAACCTACACATCCCTGGGCACTATGGGACAATTTCCCCATGGTCAACCCACCCTAACCTACACATCCCTGGGCACTATGGGACACTGTCCCCACGGCCAACCCACCCTAACCTACACATCCCTGGGCATTATGGGACAATTTTCCCATGGCCAACCCACACATCCCTGAGCACTATGGGACAATTTCCCCATGGCCAACCCACACTAACCTACACATCCCTGGGCGCTATGGGATAATTTCCAATTCACCCTGACCTGCAGGTGTTTGGACTGTGGGAGGAAACCGGAGCACCCGGAGGAAACCCACGCAGACACGGGGAGAATGTGCAAACTCCACACAGTCAGTCGCCTGAGGCGGGAATTGAACCCGGGTCTCTGGCACTGTGAGGCAGCGCCAGAGACCGTTGCGAATGTTTACCTGAACATTCACTTCCCCTTGTGCTTGTGAATTACCTTGGGAGGGCCCCCTTTGTGTGCTCAGCAGAGTTTGTGTATGCCCTGGCTTTGCTCTTATGACTGCTTCCTTGCTTTTCCATCATGTTGACACTGATTTTGCTGAAGGGATTAACCCTTGCCTACGTCACGACACAGGGTGTGTCAACGATGAAACTCTGAGGAGCGAATGTAAGCAGTTCGGCAGAAGTTTAAAACAAGGTGCTCAAGGGTAGTAATACTTGGATCACAGCCGGAGTCACGGACTAGTCGGAGTGAATAGGGGAATAAGGCAGGCGAATGCATGGCTGAGGATCTGGTGCAGGGATAAGGATTCACATTTTCAGGCCAGTAGAATCTCTTCTGGTTTGGGAGGTTTGTGGGTGGGGAGTGGGGAGTGAATGTGCAGAGAGATGGTGAGGAAAGAAGTCTGGAACTGGCGTAATTTGGAAAATGAGCAAGTCAATCAGTGAGGACAGGCAGTAGATCGATAAAGGACTGATGAAATAACTTGCACTTTCTTTCAATGCAAGAGGCTTAACAAGTAAGTCAGATGAACTCAAGGCATGGATTGGAACATGGGACTGGGGTATCATAGCAGTTACATAGGCGTAGCTCAGGGATGGACAGGACTGGCAGCTTAATATTCCAGGTTATAGATACTATGCAAGGGACAGGCAGGGGTGCAAGAGAGTAGTGGGTATAGTATTTTCGATTCGGGATAATATTGCAGCTGTACTACGGGGAGATATTCCTGGAAGTACGTCCAGGGAAGTTATTTGGGTGGAACTGAGAAATAAGAAAGGGATGGTTATATTATTGGGATTGTACTCTAGACCCCTCAGCAGAAAACCGACAAACAAACTTTCAAAGAGATCAGAGTTATCTGTAAGAACAGGCAGATTTTTATGATAGGGTGGTTTAACGTTGCAAGGATAGACTGAGACTGCCGCGGGGTTCAGGGCTTGGATGGAGAGGAGCTTTTTAAATGTAGATAAGAAAATGTTCCGATTCAGTCTGTGGATGTACCTACGAGAGAAGGTGCAAAACTTGACCTACTCTTGGGAAATAAGGCAGCGCATGTGACTGAGGTGGCACTGCGGGAGCAGTTTGGGGCCAGCCACCATAATTCTATTCTTTCTAAAATAGTGATGGAAAAGTGAAAGGTAAAGTTCTGAACTGGTGTAAGGACAATTTTGACACCATTAGGCAAAATATTTCAAATGTTAATTGTGGGCAAATGTTCCCAGGTAAAGGAGCGACTTGAAGATGGGAAGCCTTCAAAAATGAGCTAACAGGAATGCATAGCCAGTATAAATACTGAAAGGACTTACCCCAAATTCACAAACCAGGAGCCCCCCTCAGTCTCGCTACCTGGAACACCAACTTACAGACTGGCCAAGGAGATACACAAAAGACTATAACACTTTGTAGAAGACTCACGTAACTCCATTCACTCCACCCAAGAATTCCTGAAGACCATCAAAGACACTAAGACAGAAGAGAATCAAATAATGGTCTCCTTTGATGTGACAGCCCTGTTTACTTCAATCAACATTAACCTGACCAAGAAAACACTGACTACAGTATGAGAAGACCCAAAGGCACATACACCAAATACCACTAACTTCATCAATAAGGAGGATATCATCAAGCTAGTGGACCTATGCCTTACCACCCACTTTACCTTCAACAACAAAACCTACAGACAAACCAATGGAACAGCCATGGGATCTCCGATATCAGGGTTCACAGCAGAAACAGTAATGCAGAGACTTGAGCAAACAGCTCTGCCATCCATCCAACCCAAACTCTGGGTCCACCACGTGGATGACACCTTTGACATCACTAAACGAAACAAATTAGAGGAAACCTTCAAGGCTAACAATAATACCCGTACTGGCATAACTTTCACTAAAGAGGAGGATAACAACAACAAACTGCCATTCCTAGATGTCACAGTAGAGTGAACAGCCAATGGGGAACTTCCAACAAGCATCTACGGAAAAGCAACAAATATGGAAGAAATACTGAACTACAGAAGCAATCATCCCAGCACCCACAAACGAAGCTGTATTAGAACATTATTTCAATGAGCCAACACACACTGCAGCACAGAGCAACTACGTAGAGACAGAGGTAAATCACCTATGCAGTGTATTTAAACAGAATGGATACCCAATGAACACAGTCCGCCAATTTCTCAGCCACAAACCCAAGAAAGCAGACAAAACACGTCCAGAAACCCGAGCCACTCTCCCCTACATCAAAGACATCTCAGAAATTTCAGCCAGCCTACTCAGACCCCTTGGCATCATGTAGCCCACAAACCCACCAACACACTAAAACAGCAGCTCATGAACTTGAAAGATCCTATATAGACAATGAGCAAAACTAATATCATTTACAAAATACCATGCAAGAACTGTAACAAACACCACATTGGACAAACAGGCAGAAAACTAGCCACCAGGATACATGAACATCAACTAGCCACAAAAAGACATGACCCTCTCTCACTAGTATCCTTACATACGGATGAGGAAGGACACCACTTCGACTGGGACAACACATCCATCCTAGGACAAGCCAAACAAAGACATGCACGAGAATTCCTAGAAGCATGGCATTCCACCTGGAACTCTATCAATGAACACATCGAGTTAGACCCCATCTACCACTCCCTGAGAAAAGGAACAGAAAGTGACTTCACCACAGGAAATAACATCACCACAGGAAATTACATCTCCACAGGAAATTACATCACCAACCAAAGGAACCCAAAACATATAAATAGAAAGCAGGAATTTTCAGCATTGCTTTGCATGAGGTCCACTGAAGCTGTTGCCTAGTATGGTGATGAAACGTCTGGAAATGAACCTTCCAGTTCAGCGAGCAAACCTACATCCAAAACCTCAAACTGAGCTACAAATCTTCTCAAAGCTGAAGGAACTGAGAATGCTATAGATCAGAAACAAAGATAGAAGTTGCATGAAAAGCTCAGCAGGTCTGCTAGCATCTGTAAAGAAAAATCACTGTGATTTCTCGACATAGATTCTGCCAGACCTGCTGAGCTTTTCAGCAACTTCTGTTTTTTATTCCAAGGACAAGTATGACCCTATTACAGCGAAGACAAGGTTGGTAGGTGTGGGGCGTGCTGGATGACGAGAGAATTTGATGCATTTTGTCAAGAAAACGAAGGAAGCATATGTCAGGTACAGACAGGATAGATCGGGTGAATCCTGGGAAAAGTTATAAGGTAGTAGGAATATAGTTAAGAGCAAAATCATGTGGGCAAAAAAGGGGACATCTGAGAGCGTTAGTATATAGGGTAAAGGAGAATCCAAAGGAATTCTACACATACATTAAAGGCAAAAGGGTAACCAGGGAGAGAATAGGGACCATAAAGATCAGTGTGAGAAACGAACCCCACTTAATCAATCATTTTCAGTCGGAGTCAAAGAGTTCCGAAACAGTGTGTGGAATGTGTGGAGTTTGCACGTTCTCCCCGTGTCTGCGTGGGTTTCCTCCTGGTGCTCCGGTTTCCTCCCACAGTCCCAAAGATGTGCGGGTCAGGTGAATTGGCCATGCTAAATTGTCCGTAGCGTTCGGTAAGGGGAAAATGTAGGGGTATGGGTGGGTTGCGCTTCGGCGGGTCGGTGTGGACATGTTGGGCCGAAGGGCCTGTTTCCACACTGTAAGTAATCTAATCTAATCATTGTACAGTATATTTACTCAAACATCTTTAAAGATGGGCGGTTCTATTAGGAGAGACACAGCCGACAGTAAAATACAGAGTTTTTAAAATACTTTTCTGAGGGGTCTCTCGACACCGCTACACTAAGCAATAAACCTATCAGAAGTTATATCCCCTTATTTGGTTATTACTTGCACCCGTTATTTCTTCATTTGGTAACTCCCTGCACCCAAGCCTAAGCTGATCATACTTATTAATTACCTCACTTGTTTTTCCTCACATCTGCCTTATTTGGCTGCTCTTTGTTCGTTACAGCTTTCCTGTTATTTTGTCCAGTTTCTGTTATCTTATCTAACCTTCTGACTTCTGAGATCATCCTTTACTATCTTGATAGTCCAAAAAGCGAACCTATAAACTCTGAGCTTATTGCGAAATGCCCCTCCATCCTCTTTATTCTTTTGTGGTCAGCTCCAACACTCAAAGTTATTTCTCAGCTTAAAACTATTTCTTCAAAAGACCCTCTTTATTCGTTAAAAACAACATACACCTGACAACCTGAAATGTTTCTCTCTCAATCAGCAATGTCTGGAACGGGAGGAGATTACAAAGAACAAAGAACAAGGAACAGGCCCTTCGGCCCTCCAAGCCTGAGCTGATCCAAATCTATTGTCGCCCAATTCCTAAGCATCTGTATCCCTCTGCTCCCCACCTACTCATGCATCTGTCCAGACGTATCTTAAATGAATCTACTGCGCCGGCCTCTACCACCTCTGCTGGCAATGTGTCCCAGGCACCTATCACCATCTGTGTAAAGTACTTGCCGCATGTAACCCCCTAAAACTTTCCACCTCTCACCTTGAAAGTGTGACCTCTCGTTACTGAATCCTTCACCCTGGGAAAAAGTTTATCACTATCTACCCTGTCTATACCCTTCATGATTTTGCAGACTTCAATCAGGTCCCCCCTCAATCTCCCTTTTTCTAATGAAAATAATCCTAATCTACTCAACCTCTCTTCATAGCTAGCACCTTCCATACCAGGCAACATCCTCGTAAACTTTCTCCGCACCCTCTCCAAAGCGTCCACATCCTTTTGGTAATGTGGCGACCAGAACTGTACACAGTATTCTAAATGTCTTGTACAATTTTAACATGACCTGCCAGCTCTTCTACTCAATACCCTGTCCGATAAAAGCAAACATACCATATGCCTTCTCGACCACTCTATCCACCTGTGCACCTATCCAGAGGTGGTGAGGAAAAGCTAGGGAACTATAGACTGGTGAGCCTGACATTGGTAATGAGAGAGTTGTTGGACAGAATCCTGAGACATAGGACTTGCATGTATTTGGAGAGGCAAGCACACATTAGGGATGTTCATGGAATCATAGAGTCATAGAGACATACAGCACTGAAACAGACCCTTCAGTCCAACTCATCCATGCCAACCAGATATCCCAACCCAATCTAGTTTCACTTGCCAGCACCCGGGCCATAGCCCTCCAAACCCTTCCTATTCATATACCCATCCAGGTGGCTTTTAAATGTTGCAATTGTACCAGCTTCCACCACTTCCTCTGACAACTCATTCCATACACGTACCACCCTCTGTGTGAAAACGTTGCCCCTTAGGTCTCTTTTATATGTTTCTCCTCTCACCCTAAACCTATACCCTCTAGCTCTGGACTCCCCAACCAGGGAAACGACTTTGTCTATTTACCCTATCCGTGCCCCTCATGATTTTATAAACTTCTAAAAGGTCACCCCTCAGCCTCCGACGCTCCAGGGAAAACAGCCCCAGCCTGTTCAGCCTCACCCTCTGACCCTGGCGACATCCTGGCAAATCTTTTCTGAACCCTTTCAAGTTTCACAACATCTTTCCGATCAGAATTGTGTGCAATATTCCAACAAACTAACATGGGTTGTGCACGGGGAATCTTACCTTACTAAATTGATTGAGGTTTTTGAAGAAATAAATAGAAGGATTGATGGGGGAAAGAGGGGTGGACGTGTTTATGAGAATTGCAGTACGGCATTCCACAACGTTCCTCATGGGAGACTGATTAGCAAGTTTAGATCACGTGGAATACAGGAAGAACTAAATATTTGGGTACCTAACTGGGCTCGAAGATAGCAGACAGAGGGCAGTGGCGGGGGCTGCCTTTACAGACTTGAGGCCTGAGACCCTGTCCTGGACCTGGTGCTTTTCTTCATCTACATACATGATTGGTTATGAACTTCGGAGTACGGTTAGTAAATTTGCAGACGACATCAAACTTGGAGGGGTCATGGACAGTGAGGAATACTGTGGGTGGCACGGTGGCACAGTGGTTAGCACTGCTGTCTCACAGCGCCTGAGACCCGGGTTCAATTCCCGACTCAGGCGACTGACTGTGTGGAGTTTGCACGTTCTCCCCGTGTCTGCGTGGGTTTCCTCCAGGTGCTCCGGTTTCCTCCCACAGTCCCAAAGATGTGCGGGTCAGGTTAATTGGCCATGCTAAATTGCCCGTAGTGTTAGGTAAGGGGTAAATGTAGGGGTATGGGTGGGTTGCGCTTCGGTGGGTCGGTGTGGACTTGTTGGGCCGAAGGGCCTGTTTCCACACTGTAAGTAATCTAATCTACTACCCCAGAATCCCAGAATCGGACCTCGATCAGATGGGCCAATGGGCCGTGGGGTGCCCGGTGGAATTTCATTCAGATTAATTTGAGGAGCCACATTTTGGAAAGGCAGACCAGGGCAGGACTAGTGCACCAATAGAGAGGGCCTGGGGAGTGTTGCTGAACAAAGTAACCTTGGAGTGCAGGGTCATAGTTCCTAGACAATGGAGTCGCAGGTAGATAGGATAGTGAAGAAGGCATTCGGTATGCTTGCTTTTATCAGTCAGTACTTTGGGTGGAGGAGTTTGGAGGTTGTTGTGGCTATACAGCACATTGGTTAAGCCATTTTTGCATTATTGCATGCAGTTCTAGTCTCCTTGCTGTAGGAAGAATGCTGTGGATCTTGAAAGCATTCAGAAATGATTTACAAGGGTGTTGCCAGTTTTTGAGGTTTTGAGCTGTAGGGAGAGGCTGTGCATGTGGACCTATTTTCCCTGGAGCGTCAGAGGCTGAGGCGTGACATTATAGAGGTTTATAAAATGATGAGGGGCACTGTCAAAATCCAGAGGGCATAGGCTTAAGCTGAGGGGGCAAGATTAAAAAGGAATCTAAGGTGCACATTTTTCACACAGACAGTGTAGAAAGAACAAAGAAAATTTACAGCCCAGGAACAGGCCCTTCGGCCTTCCACCTTGAGCCAATCCAAATTCACTCTCTAAACCTATCGACCAATTCCTAAGCATCTGTATCCCTCTGCTCCCCACCTACTCATGTATCTGCCCATACGGCTCAAATGAATCTACCCTGCCCACGTTCACTACCTCTGCTGGCACTGTGTTCCAGGCACCTACCACCCTCTGTGTGTAAAGACCTTACCATGTGTATCCCTCTTAAAATTTTCACCTCTCACCTTGAACACATGACCTCTCATTATTGAATCCCCCACCCTGGGGAAAAGGTTTATCTCTATTTACCCTGCCCATGCCCTTCATTACTTTGCAGACCTCAATCAGGTCCCCCTCTAATCTCGTTTTTCTCTAATGAAAAAACTCCTAACCTACTCAACCTCTCCTCATAGCTAGCACCTTCTATGTCACGCAAACCTTCCCTGCACCCTCTCCAAAGTGTCCACATCCTCGCAAAGTTTGTGAAGACATAAATAGAACGCAGGAGACAACAGCTTCGCTTGACTTGGAGGTCACCACTGATGATGTTACCTAGGCAGGTAATGAAACGTCTGGATATCGAACCTACAGCTCAGCGAGCAAACCTACACCCTGTCCACATCCTTTCGGTAATGTGGCGACCACAACTGTACACAGTGCCCCAAATGTGGCCGAACCAACGTCTTGTACAATTTTAACATGACTTGCCAGCTCTTATACTCAATACCCCGTCCAATGAAGGCAAGCATACCAATGCCTTCTTGACCACTCTATCCACCTGTGCAGCAACCTTCAGGGTACAATGGGCCTGCACTCCCAGATCTCTCTGCCCATCTACTTGTCCCAAGGCTCTTCCATTCATTGTACAGTGCGCTCTAGAAATAGACTTCCCAATTACCTCACATTTGCAATGAGGTGCCAGAGGAAGTGGTGGAGGCTGGTGCAATTGCAAAATGTGAAAGACAGTCGAATGGGTATATGAATCAGACCTGTCGGAATGAAGCGCCTGTTTCTGTACTTTAGGGAATCTAATCTAATTGTGCCTGGGACAAAAGAGGAATAGCATGCACATTTAATGCATTGTAACTCACCTTCACAGACGTATGCAACCAGCCTAGTGTGAATTCATTCTTAAAATAAGCTCACCAATGATGGTTCTGCTGTAACGTTTCTCCATTCAATGCCCTTTTCGTTGAATCTCGACAGTCCCATTCTTCAGGGGTGAAGAGACGGTGAAGAACAGATTAATTGTTCCAGTGAATTGATTAGCTGTTTGGAAATTCAACACTTGGAGAAACATTTGCTGTGATATTTGAATTTTTCCTGTTAAAAGTTGCGTTAGTGATTATTTTTTCATTTCGGGCTGCTTTGAAGGGAAGAGCGAGATGTCACTCCATCAGGTTCCTAGTGAGTGGGGGGACACAGATCCCTATTGGCTTATCAGTTAGAAAGGAGATGAATCATCCTTCGTCCATGTGTTATTGGAGGGGGAAAGCCGATGTCAGTGTATTGGGCACTCAGTGAGAGAAATCGGTTGATCTCACTCTGTCTTCTGCTGCCCGGTGATGAGGAAATTTACGGCACACCTTATCGTTTTACGTCTGAGCGAGCGAGTGAGGAAACTCTCAGTGTGTGTCTGTGGATGGGAAGTCTGGACGGTAAAGAATCGACTATTCCGAACGGTCCACAGGCTTTGGAACAATAAGCACAACGTGTTCCACAACATAGCAAATGAAATGTTTCATGCTTGTGATAATACAAAAGCAATGGTCATATCCTTAATCAAAACTGGATTTTGAAAAACAAAACTAATCAGATAAGTTTCAGAAACATGCAAGGGAATATCATTTTCACTTATACAACATGGAACATTGAACAATACAGCGCAGAACAGGCCCTTCAGCTCTCGATGTTACGCCGACCTGTGAACTATTCTATGCTCATCCCACAACACTATCCCAAAATCATCCAAGGATTGTTTAAATCTCCCTAATGTGGCTGAGTTAACCACATTCCACACCCTTGCCACTCTCTGAATAAAGACCCTGCCTCTGACATCTGTCTTAAATCTATCACCCCTCAAGTTGCAGTTATGCCCCCTCCAACAAGCTAACCCTCATCATCCTAGGAAAAAGAGTTTCACTCTCCTATCCAATCCTCTGATCGTCTTGTATGTCTCTACCAAATCCCCTCTTAGCCTCCTTCTTTCCAATGAGAACAGACCCAAGTCTCTCGGCCTTTCCTCATAAGACCTTCCCTCCAGACCAGGCAACATCCTGGTAAATCCCCTCTGCACCTTTTCCAATGCTTCCACATCCTTCCTGTAATGGGGAGACCAGAACTGTACACAATATTCCAAGTGTGGTCGCACTAGCGAATTCCATAGTTGCAGCATGATATTGAGGCTCCAGAACTCAATCCCTCTACCAATGAAACCTAACACACCGTATGCCTCCTGTATAGCACTATCCACCTGGGTGGCAACTTTCAGGGACTCCAAGATCCCTCTGCACATCCACACGACCAAGAATCTTTCCATTGACCCAGTGCTCTGCCTTCCTGTTATTCATGCCAAAGTGCACCACCTCACGTTTAGCTGTATTGAATTCCATTTGCCACTTTTCAACGCTGTGGAACAACTAGTGGAAATATTGCTCTTGACTGGTGCAGTGAAGATAGATGCAGAATCTGTGAAGTTTATAGACAATGAAAAGTATGGGCAAGCGCTTGGCAACGATGTCGTGATTTATTCCTGAAAGAGTTAGGATCTCAACAAAAATACACTCACCCCGAAACTCCCCCCAATTTCCTGCGTTGCGCCATTAACCTTGCAATAGTTGAAATGAAGATCCAAGTACATGTTTCAAAATTTCATGGTTTCTTCCCACCTCAACAATTTCTGAGAAGGTCACAGTACAATTTAAGTTGCTGTGCTTGTTCCCGTCGTGGACGTGCTGGTGCATTACTTTTGGTGGAAATGTCCCGAGGTGAGAGGGGATTCGACCAAATTTGATCTGTCGTGTTTCCAGTGAGGGAGCGAGATAGAGCGCAACTACTGTCGGGTGAAATTCTTCTTTAAGCTAACTTCGCCTCCACTGGAAAAAAAGCAATGCCATTTCCGTTTGAGTGTATTTTCTGAAGTATAAATTCTATTCTTTTTCCCCGTTATAGAATATTGTGCAGGGAAATAAGTCCCCTGTTGCTGTTTCTCGGTTTGCTGAGTCAAACATTTTCATGATCGTCAGAAAACATACTTTTTTTTTCATTTACTATGGTAGCCAAAGCTTCCATAAAGCCTTTCGTTTGAGATCTTGTGGAGTTTGATAACACTGCTATGACCTTTAGACTAGATTAGATTAGATTACTTACAGTGTGGAAACAGGCCCTTCGGCCCTACAAGTCCACACCGACCCGCCGAAGCGCAACCCACCCATACCCCTACATTTACCCCTTTACCTAACACCACAGGCAATTTAGCATGGCCAATCCACCTGACCCGCACATCTTTGGGACTGTGGGAGGAAACCGGAATACCCGGAGGAAACCCACGCAGACACGGGGAGAATGTGCAAACTCCACACAGTCAGTCGCCTGAGTCGGGAATTGAACCCAGGTCTCAGGTGCTGTGAGGCAGCAGTGCTAACCACTGTGCCACCATGCCACCCACTAAGAGCTGGTCACTAAGAAAAAAGACAACGTTGTTTAAGGGATACACAAAGTAAAACATTGCAAAGGGATATTGTATTAAGCGAAATCTGAATGACAGGCTTGTGCCAAACAGGCTTACTTGTTCCCAACATTGACTTTGGACTGGATAAAAGATTGAGCAGGTATTTTATCTGAAGGTGATAAAGGTAGAATCAATTAATGCTCACAAAGAAGCAACATCGATAATAAGGAAGGCCATTCGGTCCTCTGGATTTCAGATGATTATCGAAAGAATCAATTTAAGAATTAATCAAAGTATCCTCATTTCAACACGGTTTCTGCTAACGTCAGTTCAGACCATACCTTCGTGCACATCATTAAATGCATCAATGGGAACACTCTCTCCCTGTCTACTCACTAGATGTGATTCTGATCTCACCTGCTAAATCTCCCCTTAACCCTATCAACAAAGCAGAGGAATGTCAGAACTTTCCAGCCCTTCCCAGGAATATAGGGAAAAGAAAGGGATAGGCCATTCAGCCCATCACACCCAGTCAGAATTCAGTGCGATGATGGCTGCTCTTGTGGTTCTGTTCGCCGAGCTGGGAATTTGTGTTGCAGACGTTTCGTCCCCTGCCTAGGTGACATCCTCAGTGCTTGAGAGCCTCCTGTGAAGCGCTTCTGTGATCTTTTCCCCGGCATTTGTAGCGGTTTGAATCTGCCGCTTCCGGTTGTCAGTCCCAGCTGTCCGCTGCAGTGGCCGGTATATTGGATCCAGGTCGATGTGCTGGTTGATCGAATCCGTGGGCGTGCGCCATGCCTCTAAGGAATTCCCTGGCCGTTCTCTGTTTGGCTCGTCCTGTTATAGCGGTGTCATCCCAGTCGAACTCAAGTTGCTGGTCATCTGAGTGCGTGGCTTCTAAGGATAGATGTTCGTGTCGTTTGGTGGCTAGTTGGTGTCCATGGATGCGGACCATTAGCGGTCTTCCTGTTTGTCCGATGTAGAGTTTTGTGCAGTCCTAGCGTGGGATTTTGTACACAGCGTTGGTTTTGCTCATGCTGGGTATCGGGTCCTTCGTCCTAGTGAGTTGTTGCCTGAGATTTGGCCGTTGGTTTGGGGACTGTTACGGTTGTAGTTGTCCGGCGGTCAGTTTGGAAATGTTTTTGGAAATGTTGTCTGAGATTTTGCCGTTGGTTTGGGGACTGTTATGGTTGTAGTTGCCTGGCGGTCAGTTTGGAAATGTTGCCTGAGGTTTGACCGTTGGTTTGGGGGGGTGTTATGGGTGTAGTTGCCTGGCGGTCAGTTTGGAAACGTTGCCTGAGGTTTGACAGTTGGTTTGTGTGCTGTTATCGTTGTAGTTGTCTGGCGCTCAGTTTGGAAATGTTGCCTGCGGTTTGGCCGTTCGTTTGGGGGGGTGTTATGGTTGCAGTTGCCTGGCGGTCAGTTTGGAAATGTTGCCTGAGGTTTGACCGTTGGTATGGGGGGGTGGTATGGTTGTAGTTGCCTGGTGGTCAGTTTGGAAATGTTTTTGGAAATGTTGCCTGAGGTTTGACCATTGGTTTGGGGGGGTGTTATGGTTGTAGTTGTCTGGCGGTCAGTTTGGAAATGTTGCCTCAGGTTTGACCGTTGGTTTGTGTGCTGTTATGGTTGTAGTTGTCTGGCGCTCAGTTTGGAAATGTTGCCTGAGGTTTGGCCGTTGGTTTGGGGGGTGTTATGGTTGTAGTTGCCTGGTGGTCAGTTTGGAAATGTTGCCTGAGGTTTGACCGTTGGTTTGGGGGGGTGTTATGGTTGTAGTTGCCTGGCGGTCAGTTTGGAAATGTTGCCTGAGGTTTGGCCGTTGGTTTGGGGGGGTGTTAAGGTTGTAGTTGCCTGGCGGTCAGTTTGGAAATGTTGCCTGAGGTTTGGCCGTTGGTTTGGGGGGTGTTATGGGTGTAGTTGCCTGGCGGTCAGTTTGGAAATGTTGCCTGAGGTTTGACCGTTGGTTTGGGGGGGGTGTTATGGGTGTAGTTGCCTGGCGGTCAGTTTGGAAACGTTGCCTGAGGTTTGACCGTTGGTTTGGGGGGGTGTTATGGTTGTAGTTGCCTGGCAGTCAGTTTGGAAATGTTGCCTGAGATTTGGCCGTTGGTTTGGGGGGGTGTTATGGTTGTAGTTGCCTGGCGGTCAGTTTGGAAATGTTGCCTGAGGTTTGACCGTTGGTTTGGGGGGGTGTTATGGTTGTAGTTGCCTGGCGGTCAGTTTGGAAATGTTGCCTGAGGTTTGACCGTTGGTTTGGGGGGGTGTTATGGGTGTAGTTGCCTGGCGGTCAGTTTGGAAATGTTGCCTGAGGTTTGACCGTTGGTTTGGGGGGGTGTTATGGTTGTAGTTGCCTGGCAGTCAGTTTGGAAATGTTGCCTGAGGTTTGACCGTTGGTTTGGGGGGGTGTTATGGTTGTAGTTGCCTGGCGGTCAGTTTGGAAATGTTGCCTGAGGTTTGACCGTTGGTTTGGGGGGGTGTTATGGTTGTAGTTGCTTGGCGGTCAGTTTGGAAATGTTGCCTGAGGTTTGACCGTTGGTTTGGGGGGGTGTTATGGTTGTAATTGCCTGGCGGTCAGTTTGGAAATGTTGCCTGAGGTTTGGCCGTTGGTTTGGGGGGGTGTTATGGTTGTAGTTGCCTGGCGGTCAGTTTGGAAATGTTGCCTGAGGTTTGACCGTTGGTTTGGGGGGGTGTTATGGTTGTAGTTGCCTGAGGTTTGACCGTTGGTTTGGGGGGGTGTTATGGGTGTAGTTGCCTGGCGGTCAGTTTGGAAATGTTGCCTGAGGTTTGACCGTTGGTTTGGGGGGGTGTTATGGTTGTAGTTGCCTGAGGTTTGACCGTTGGTTTGGGGGGGTGTTATGGGTGTAGTTGCCTGGCGGTCAGTTTGGAAATGTTGCCTGAGATTTGACCGTTGGTTTGGGGGGGTGTTATGGGTGTAGTTGCCTGGCGGTCAGTTTGGAAATGTTGCCTGAGGTTTGACCGTTGGTTTGGGGGGGTGTTATGGTTGTAGTTGCCTGAGATTTGACCGTTGGTTTGGGGGGGTGTTATGGTTGCAGTTGCCTGGCGGTCAGTTTGGAAATGTTGCCTGAGGTTTGACCGTTGGTTTGGGGGGGGTGTTATGGTTGCAGTTGCCTGGCGGTCAGTTTGGAAATGTTGCCTGAGGTTTGACCGTTGGCTTGGGGGGGGTGTTATGGGTGTAGTTGCCTGGCGGTCAGTTTGGAAATGTTTCCTGAGGTTTGACCGTTGGTTTGGGGGGTGTTATGGTTGTAGTTGTCTGAGGTTTGACCGTTGGTTTGGGGGGGTGTTATGGGTGTAGTTGCCTGGCGGTCAGTTTGGAAATGTTGCCTGAGGTTTGACCGTTGGTTTGGGGGGGTGTTATGGTTGTAGTTGCCTGAGGTTTGACCGTTGGTTTGGGGGGTGTTATGGTTGTAGTTGCCTGGCGGTCAGTTTGGAAATGTTGCCTGAGGTTTGACCGTTGGTTTGGGGGGGTGTTATGGTTGTAGTTGCCTGGCGGTCAGTTTGGAAATGTTGCCTGAGGTTTGACCGTTGGTTTGGGGGGGTGTTATGGTTGTAGTTGCCTGGCGGTCAGTTTGGAAATGTTGCCTGAGGTTTGACCGTTGGTTTGGGGGGGTGTTATGGGTGTAGTTGCCTGGCGGTCAGTTTGGAAATGTTGCCTGAGGTTTGGCCGTTGGTTTGGGGGGGTGTTATGGGTGTAGTTGTCTGGCGCTCAGTTTGGAAATGTTGCCTGAGGTTTGGCCGTTGGTTTGGGGGGGTGTTATGGGTGTAGTTGCCTGGCGGTCAGTTTGGAAATGTTGTCTGAGGTTTGACCGTTGGTTTGGGGGGGTGTTATGGGTGTAGTTGCCTGGCGGTCAGTTTGGAAATGTTGCCTGAGGTTTGACCGTTGGTTTGGGGGGGTGTTATGGGTGTAGTTGCCTGAGGTTTGACCGTTGGTTTGGGGGGTGTTATGGGTGTAGTTGTCTGAGGTTTGACCGTTGGTTTGGGGGGTGTTATGGGTGTAGTTGTCTGAGGTTTGACCGTTGGTTTGGGGGGGTGTTATGGGTGTAGTTGCCTGGCGGTCAGTTTGGAAATGTTGCCTGAGGTTTGACCGTTGGTTTGGGGGGGTGTTATGGTTGTAGTTGCCAGGCGGTCAGTTTGGAAATGTTGCCTGAGGTTTGACCGTTGGTTTGGGGGGTGTTATGGTTGTAGTTGCCTGGCGGTCAGTTTGGAAATGTTTTTGATCTATGGTCATGGGGATAGTCCTTCGTTGATGTTGAAGGTGAGAGGGGTTTTCCTTCTGCAATGCTGCGGAGGAGCCGGTGTTGGTCTGGGGGGGGGGGGGGGGACCAAAGTTTTAAATTAAATAAATCACATAACACTCAGGTTTGTATTTTTTTTGGCGGGAAAGCACAGGCTTTCACAGCGACGCCCCTGCATCACGTGACAGCGGGGAAATACGGACCGCCATCCCCTATTGGCCGGTGCCGCGGGGATTGACGGCGGCGCCGTCCAATCAGGGGGCCGGAGCCACGTCCTTCACACCGCCCACCCCGCCACAGAGATCAAGGGATCCCGCGGCTTCTGCGCGTGGGAGGGAATGGGGGGGCGGGCTGGGGACTGCGCACGCGCGGCGCCTCGAGCCGCCGCCGTTGCACCGACGCAGCGCGTGGGTGGAGAGGGGGGGCGGGGCTGGGGACTGCGCACGCGCGGCGTCTCGAGCCGATGCCGTTGAACTGACGCAGCGCGTGCGAAGAGGGGCGGGGCTGGGGGCTGCGCAGGCGCCGCCCCCCGTTGGCTGTTCCTCTCCCCTCCCCCCGTTAATTGGGGTTTCGGTTACAGCGGCGATACCGGTAATTTATTTCACCAAAGTCCTTCCGGGTGAGTGACGGTCGTAAAACGGCTTCGGTCTGAGTGGACAAACTGTAAACGTGCAGGTGGCAGCTTCAAACGGAGGATGTTGCCGCGTCGTGTGTGTGGGGGGGAGGAGGAGGGATCAGGGAGAGACAGGGAACCTCCTATTGGTCGGCCGCGCTGGACTTGACAGGCTCCTTGACCAATCGGAGCGCGGGGCGGGGTCGGGGTTTCCGTGCCGTCGAAATGAGCCGTCGTGGGCGGGGCTGCGCAGGCGCAGTGTTTAAGCCCGGGACCGCGCACGCGCAGTTTCAACCTGGACGCCCCAGTGCAATGGGGAAACCCGGGACTGCGCACGCGCAGTGTTTAAACCCGCGCCCGCGCGGTTTCAACGTGGAACTGCGAACGCGCAGTGTTTAAAGCCAGAACCGCGCACGCGCAGTGGTTCAACCCGGAACGGCGCCGCGTTTCAATGTGGAACTGCGCATGCGCAGTGGTTCAACCCGGAACGGCGCCGCGTTTCAATGTGGAACTGCGCATGCGCAGTGGTTCAACCCGGAACGGCGCCGCGTTCAATGTGGAACTGCGCACGCGCAGTGGTTAAACCCGGAAGTGGCAGTATCTCTCTCTCTCTCCTGCTGGAGCTGGAGTGAGAGAGAGTTTGTGGGTTTATCATCCCCTAGCAGTGAGAGTGAGAAAACACCTTGGATAGGCTGGGGCTGTTGACCCTGGAGTGTCAGGGGGGGGTCACCTTATAGAGGTTTTACAAAATCATGAAAGGGGGGGCATGGATAGGATAAATAGACAAAGTCTTTTCCCTGGAGTCAGGGGGAGTCCAGAACTGGAGGGACATAGAAAGATGGACAATCACACGACCCCAGGTTTAATCCGACGCACCAGCTATCGGGGGCGCTGCTCCTTCATCAGGCGGTTGCCAGAAGGAGCAGCGCCCCGGAAGCCCGTGCGTCAAATTAAACCCGTTGGGCTACGATTAGAGTCCCCTACGGTGTGGAAACAGGCCCTTCAGCCCAACAGGTCCGTGCCGACCCTCCGCAGAGTAACCCACCCAGATCCATTTCCCTCCAGCTAATGCACCTAACAGCTATGGGCAATTTAACACGGCCAATTCACCCAACCCGCACATCTCTGGGCTGCGGGGAGAACGTGCAAACTCCACACAGACAGTCACCTCAGACCGGAATCGAACCTAAGATCCTGGTGCTGTGAAGCCAGTAGGGGTGTTGTCTTATCGGAGCAGTATTCCCTACGTCTACTTCATGTACAATAGCATAAGTTGCCCCCATCTGATTCTTGCATATGTCCTTACACAGCAGTTACAAACCTTTCAGTTGTGTTCAATGTTCCTGAAACAGAGAGCTTACTAACCTATCCCACTCCTCAAGGGCATCTTCATTTATTAATCTACTTTGAGGCACATCAAAATCCACATCATCTGGATTTGATTCCTCGCTCTGTGGGGCAGTAACTAACACCTGTTTCTCCAGTTCTCTCTCTCTCTAGTATAATACCATTTCAACATGTTCACATAATATACCCTAAACCATTTTTTTTCCCATCTGGCATTTTTACTAAATTGTTCACCTGATTAACTTTTTCTCAATTTGATAGGGACCACTAAACCTGGCTTTGAAGGGGTCTCCTGTAACTGGTCATCCCTCGGGAAATCATCCGAGTCTCAGAGCTTTTATCTGCCACTTGCTTCATTCCATACTGTTCCCTCTTTCGGTGTTGTTTAGCTAACTCACCTACTCGATATCGTCTCCCCCTCACCTCCGATATATCATCGAGTGCGAGATCTCTGATTTTGGTCCTGTCAACTTTTTCTTTAATTAACTCTCACTTCATGACCGAATATCAACTCAAAGGGAGTGAACTGAGTAGATTCATTTGGGGGCCTCTCGAATGGTAATCAATATAAATGGGATACCTTTATCCCAATCATTCAGCTAATCCTGATAGTTTGCTCTCAATGTGGTCTTCAAGGTCTGCTCCCATATTTCCAAACCTCCCTGGGATTCAGGATAATATGCACTGGATTTAAAGTGTTGTGTACCTAAACCAACCATAACCTTCTGAAACAGCCGAGCAGGGAAATGTGGTCCTTGGTCCGACTGACACTCTCTGCTTAGGCCATACTGTGTTAGGAAAGCTACAAACGCCTCTACCAGCTTTTTTTAACCTTGATACCCCATAACGGAATTGTCTCCGGAAATCTGGTGGACGCATCCATTATGGTTAATGAGTAGTGGTTGCCACTTTTAGTTCTTGGAAGGGGACTTACACAATCACTTCTAACCTGTGTGAAACGTTCTTCAAATGCAGGAATTGGCAACAAAGCCTATGGCTTACCTTCCATTTGGCATTTAGGACACTTTCAGCAAAAGTTAACCACATCTTCGTGCAGTCCAGGCCAATAAAACTGCTTTTGTACCTTAGCCTGAGACTTTCGTACCCTTAGGTGACCTCCAACAGGTAGTTCATGTGCTCCACGTAACATCTCCTCTCTGTCTGTATGCTACCAGCAACACAATCTGCTGCACTTCGGCCCTTTTCTCCTCTGTACTAACCTGCCGTGGTCTCCATTTCTGTCTTAGGATTCTATCTTTCAGATAATAACCCTCAGAGTACGCATCCATATATATAAAATCATCTTGCCTTGCTGTTGCAAGTCTCTTAGCCTTTCAGGACTAAACACTTCTGTCTGACCCTCTGCCTGTTTAGGTTTTTCCTGCACCATTTACTTCAAACAGAGTATCTGCTAACTGATCCTCAACTCCTTTATCTTCCTCTTTACTTTTCACTTGGTGCTGTGAAGTACCACACAGTCTGGGAAAATACCAGGACATTTCTGTTTTAACTCCTCGGTTTCTTGGTCTTCCTTGGGCTTCTCCACACCAAGGGGTGCCTCTCCCACCTTGGACCCTGCTCAATCATTCCCAAGACCAAACTGGATTCCTGGAACTGACACTCTGTCAATCACTCCCCACTCTTGAGTTGGCACTGCAATCTGATCTTACCCAGGGAAACGTGGCATTTCTGTCCCTCTATCCCACCAATTATCACACTCTCTCAAGTAACAGATCAGAAAGAGTGCATATTCACCCGTCCCTTACTATGTGCAACTGGTCCGATCCCGTATCTTTGAAAATGATAACTTCGTGTTCTTCTCCCCAGTTAGCGAGTTTTTGAGAAGATTTGTAGCTCAGGTTGAGGTTCTGGATGTAGGTTTGCTCACTGAGCTGGAAGGTTCATTTCCAGACATTTCGTCACCTTCCTAGCTAACAGCTTCAGTGGACCTCATGTAGAGCAGTGCTGTAACTTCCTGCTTATCTAGTTATATGTTTGTGTTCCTCCTTTGCTACCTTCGCTAATGCCACTGGCTTACCTTCTTTTCCCACAACGCCTTTCTTTACTGACCGGCACCGTGACTATATGTCCCTCTTGACCACAGGGGAAGCACCTGAGGCCTTTTCCCTCTTTCCCACCCGCTTATCCTGTGGCAGGTCCTTACCAGTGCTCGCGACGCTTAGTTTCACCGTGTAGGATCTCCCCTTCTCTGAACTACTCTCCCTCACATGTTGAGATTCTGGCTGGAAGCTGGTGTTGTGCACCAACACGTACTCATCTGTGAATTCTGCTGTCGTCTCACTCTCTGTTCCACCGCGGGAATTCTTACTATCTCACACACACACCCCCCGCTGTCACACTCACTACCTCACACACACTCCCCCTGCTGTCACACTCACTACCTCACACACACACCCCCCACTGTCACACTCACTACCTCACACACACTCCCCCCACCGTCACACTCACTACCTCACACACACATCCCCGCCGTCACATTCACTACCTCACACACACATCCCCGCCGTCACACTCACTACCTCACACACACATCCCCGCCGTCACACTCACTACCTCACACACACTCCCCCTGCTGTCACACTCACTATCTCACACACACACCCCCCGCTGTCACACTCACTACCTCACACACACTCCCCCTGCTGTCACACTCACTACCTCACACACACTCCCCCCACTGTCACACTCACTACCTCACACACACTCCCCCCACCGTCACACTCACTACCTCACACACACATCCCCGCCGTCACATTCACTACCTCACACACACATCCCCGCCGTCACACTCACTACCTCACACACACATCCCCGCCGTCACACTCACTACCTCACACACACTCCCCCTGCTGTCACACTCACTACCTCACACACACTCCCCCCACCGTCACACTCACTACCTCACACACACTCCCCCTGCTGTCACACTCACTACCTCACACACACACCCCCCACCGTCACACTCACTACCTCACACACACACCCCGCTGTCACACTCACTACCTCACACACACACCCCGCTGTCACACTCACTACCTCACACACACACCCCGCTGTCACACTCACTACCTCACACACACTCCCCCCACTGTCACACTCACTACCTCACACACACTCCCCCCACTGTCACACTCACTACCTCACACACACATCCCCGCCGTCACACTCACTACCTCACACACACACCCACCACCGTCACACTCACTACCTCACACACACTCCCCCTGCTGTCACACTCACTACCTCACACACACATCCCCGCCGTCACACTCACTACCTCACACACACATCCCCGCCGTCACACTCACTACCTCACACACACTCCCCACTGTCACACTCACTACCTCACACACACTCCCCCCGCTGTCACACTCACTACCTCACACACACTCCCCCTGCTGTCACACTCACTACCTCACACACACTCCCCCCACCGTCACACTCACTACATCACACACACATCCCCGCCGTCACACTCACTACCTCACACACACACCCACCACCGTCACACTCACTACCTCACACACACTCCCCGCTGTCACACTCACTACCTCACACATCCCCGCTGTCACACTCACTACCTCACACACACTCCCCCCACCGTCACACTCACTACCTCACACACACATCCCCGCTGTCACACTCACTACCTCACACACACTCCCCCTGCTGTCACACTCACTACCTCACACACACTCCCCCTGCTGTCACACTCACTACCTCACACACACACCCCCCGCTGTCACACTCACTACCTCACACACACTCCCCCCACTGTCACACTCACTACCTCACACACACATCCCCGCCGTCACACTCACTACCTCACACACACATCCCCGCCGTCACACTCACTACCTCACACACACTCCCCCTGCTGTCACACTCACTACCTCACACACACTCCCCCCACCGTCACACTCACTACCTCACACACACTCCCCCTGCTGTCACACTCACTACCTCACACACACACCCCCCGCCGTCACACTCACTACCTCACACACACCCCCCGCTGTCACACTCACTACCTCACACACACACCCCGCTGTCACACTCACTACCTCACACACACTCCCCCCACTGTCACACTCACTACCTCACACACACATCCCCGCCGTCACACTCACTACCTCACACACACACCCACCACCGTCACACTCACTACCTCACACACACTCCCCCTGCTGTCACACTCACTACCTCACACACACATCCCCGCCGTCACACTCACTACCTCACACACACATCCCCCACCGTCACACTCACTACCTCACACACACATCCCCGCCGTCACACTCACTACCTCACACACACTCCCCACTGTCACACTCAGTACCTCACACACACTCCCCCCGCTGTCACACTCACTACCTCACACACACTCCCCCCACTGTCACACTCACTACCTCACACACACATCCCCGCCGTCACACTCACTACCTCACACACACACCCACCACCGTCACACTCACTACCTCACACACACTCCCCCTGCTGTCACACTCACTACCTCACACACACATCCCCGCCGTCACACTCACTACCTCACACACACATCCCCCACCGTCACACTCACTACCTCACACACACATCCCCGCCGTCACACTCACTACCTCACACACACTCCCCACTGTCACACTCAGTACCTCACACACACTCCCCCCGCTGTCACACTCACTACCTCACACACACTCCCCCTGCTGTCACACTCACTACCTCACACACACTCCCCGCTGTCACACTCACTACCTCACACACACTCCCCGCTGTCACACTCACTACCTCACACACACTCGCCCCACTGTCACACTCACTACCTCACACACACCCCCCACTGTCACACTCACTACCTCACACACACACCCCCCACTGTCACACTCACTACCTCACACACACTCCCCCCACCGTCACACTCACTACCTCACACACACATCCCCGCCGTCACACTCACTACCTCACACACACACACCCCGCTGTCACACTCACTACCTCACACACACATCCCCGCCGTCACACTCACTACCTCACACACACATCCCCGCCGTCACACTCACTACCTCACACACACCCCCCACCGTCACACTCACTACCTCACGCACACATCCCCGCCGTCACACTCACTACCTCACACACACTCCCCGCCGTCACACTCACTACCTCACACACACTCCCCCTGCCGTCACACTCACTACCTCACACACACTCCCCCTGCTGTCACACTCACTACCTCACACACACTCCCCCTGCTGTCACACTCACTACCTCACACACACTCCCCCCGCCGTCACACTCACTACCTCACACACACTCCCCGCTGTCACACTCACTACCTCACACACACTCCCCCCACCGTCACACTCACTACCTCACACACACATCCCCGCCGTCACACTCACTACCTCACACACACTCCCCGCCGTCACACTCACTACCTCACACACACTCCCCCTGCCGTCACACTCACTACCTCACACACACTCCCCCTGCCGTCACACTCACTACCTCACGCACACATCCCCGCCGTCACACTCACTACCTCACACACACTCCCCGCCGTCACACTCACTACCTCACACACACTCCCCGCTGTCACACTCACTACCTCACACACACTCCCCACTGTCACACTCACTACCTCACACACACTACCCCCACCGTCACACTCACTACCTCACACACTCCCCCCACCGTCACACTCACTACCTCACACACACTCCCCGCTGTCACACTCACTACCTCACACACACACCCCGCTGTCACACTCACTACCTCACACACACTCCCCACCGTCACACTCACTACCTCACACACACTCCCCCTGCCGTCACACTCACTACCTCACACACACTCCCCCTGCTGTCACACTCACTACCTCACGCACACATCCCCGCCGTCACACTCACTACCTCACACACACTCCCCGCCGTCACACTCACTACCTCACACACACTCCCCGCTGTCACACTCACTACCTCACACACACTCCCCACTGTCACACTCACTACCTCACACACACTACCCCCACCGTCACACTCACTACCTCACACACTCCCCCCACCGTCACACTCACTACCTCACACACACTCCCCGCTGTCACACTCACTACCTCACACACACACCCCGCTGTCACACTCACTACCTCACACACACCCCCCGCTGTCACACTCACTACCTCACACACACACCCCGCTGTCACACTCACTACCTCACACACACCCCCCCCACCGTCACACTCACTACCTCACACACACTCCCCCCACTGTCACACTCACTACCTCACACACACTCCCCCCACTGTCACACTCACTACCTCACACACACTCCCCCCACTGTCACACTCACTACCTCACACACACCCCCCCCACCGTCACACTCACTACCTCACACACACTCCCCCCACTGTCACACTCACTACCTCACACACACTCCCCCCACTGTCACACTCACTACCTCACACACACCCCCCGCTGTCACACTCACTACCTCACACACACTCCCCGCTGTCACACTCACTACCTCACACACACCCCCCCCACCGTCACACTCACTACCTCACACACACATCCCCGCCGTCACACTCACTACCTCACACACACTCCCCGCTGTCACACTCACTACCTCACACACACACCCCGCTGTCACACTCACTACCTCACACACACTCCCCCCACCGTCACACTCACTACCTCACACACACTCCCCGCTGTCACACTCACTACCTCACACACACTCCCCCCACCGTCACACTCACTACCTCACACACACTCCCCCTGCTGTCACACTCACTACCTCACACACACATCCCCCACCGTCACACTCACTACCTCACACACACATCCCCGCCGTCACACTCACTACCTCACACACACATCCCCGCCGTCACACTCACTATCTCACACACACATCCCCGCCGTCACACTCACTACCTCACACACACATCCCCGCCGTCACACTCACTACCTCACACACACTCCCCGCTGTCACACTCACTACCTCACACATCCCCGCTGTCACACTCACTACCTCACACACACTCCCCCCGCCGTCACACTCACTATCTCACACACACATCCCCGCCGTCACACTCACTACCTCACACACACATCCCCGCCGTCACACTCACTACCTCACACACACTCCCCGCTGTCACACTCACTACCTCACACATCCCCGCTGTCACACTCACTACCTCACACACACTCCCCCCGCTGTCACACTCACTACCTCACACACACTCCCCTCACACTCACTACCTCACACACACTCCCCCCGCTGTCACACTCACTACCTCACACACACTCCCCCCGCTGTCACACTCACTACCTCACACACACTCCCCTCACACTCACTACCTCACACACTCCCCCCTCACACTCATTCACACTCTCCCTGTCCCTCTCTCTGTGATCCTGTACCTGTTCCGGTAATTACTGAGCCCAGCCCCTGCTCCTGCTGCGGTTCCTGTCCCTGAGCCTGTCTCTCTCTGTGTCTGTGTCTGTGCCCGTGCCCCTGTCCCAGCCCCAGCCCCTGTCCCTGTCCCTGTCCCAGCCCCTGTCCCAGCCCCAGCCCCAGCCCCAGCCCCTGTCCCAGTCCCAGCCCCAGCCCCTGTCCCAGTCCCAGCCCCAGCCCCAGCCCCTGTCCCAGTCCCAGCCCCTGTCCCAGCCCCAGCCCCTGTCCCAGCCCCAGCCCCAGCCCCAGCCCCTGCCCCTGTCCCAGCCCCAGCCCCTGTCCCAGTCCCAGCCCCAGCCCCTGCCCCTGTCCCAGCCCCAGCCCCTGCCCCTGTCCCAGCCCCAGCCCCTGTCCCAGTCCCAGCCCCAGCCCCAGCCCCTGTCCCAGTCCCAGCCCCTGTCCCAGCCCCAGCCCCAGCCCCAGCCCCTGCCCCTGTCCCAGCCCCAGCCCCTGTCCCAGCCCCAGCCCCAGCCCCAGCCCCTGCCCCTGTCCCAGCCCCAGCCCCTGTCCCAGTCCCAGCCCCTGTCCCAGCCCCTGCCCCTGTCCCAGCCCCTGTCCCAGCCCCTGTCCCAGCCCCAGCCCCTGTCCCAGCCCCAGCCCCAGCCCCTGTCCCAGTCCCAGCCCCTGTCCCAGTCCCAGCCCCTGTCCCAGCCCCTGTCCCAGCCCCTGTCCCAGCCCCAGCCCCTGTCCCAGCCCCAGCCCCAGCCCCAGCCCCTGCCCCTGTCCCAGCCCCAGCCCCTGTCCCAGTCCCAGCCCCAGCCCCTGCCCCTGTCCCAGCCCCAGCCCCTGCCCCTGTCCCAGCCCCAGCCCCTGTCCCAGTCCCAGCCCCAGCCCCTGCCCCTGTCCCAGCCCCTGTCCCAGCCCCTGTCCCAGCCCCAGCCCCTGTCCCAGTCCCAGCCCCAGCCCCTGTCCCAGTCCCAGCCCCAGCCCCTGCCCCTGTCCCAGCCCCAGCCCCAGCCCCTGTCCCAGTCCCAGCCCCAGCCCCTGTCCCAGTCCCAGCCCCAGCCCCAGTCCCAGCCCCAGCCCCTGCCCCTGTCCCAGCCCCAGCCCCTGTCCCAGTCCCAGCCCCAGTCCCAGCCCCTGTCCCAGCCCCTGTCCCAGCCCCAGCCCCTGTCCCAGCCCCAGTCCCAGCCCCAGCCCCTGTCCCAGTCCCAGCCCCAGTCCCAGCCCCTGTCCCAGCCCCTGTCCCAGCCCCAGCCCCAGTCCCAGCCCCAGCCCCTGTCCCAGTCCCAGCCCCAGCCCCAGCCCCAGCCCCAGCCCCAGCCCCTGCCCCAGCCCCAGCCCCTGCCCCTGTCCCAGTCCCAGCCCCAGCCCCTGCCCCTGTCCCAGCCCCAGCCCCTGTCCCAGTCCCAGCCCCAGCCCCAGCCCCTGTCCCAGTCCCAACCCCAGCCCCTGCCCCTGTCCCAGCCCCAGCCCCTGCCCCTGTCCCAGTCCCAGCCCCAGCCCCTGTCCCAGTCCCAGCCCCAGCCCCTGTCCCAGTCCCAGCCCCAGCCCCTGTCCCAGTCCCAGCCCCAGCCCCTGCCCCTGTCCCAGTCCCAGCCCCAGCCCCTGTCCCAGTCCCAGCCCCAGCCCCTGTCCCAGTCCCAGCCCCAGCCCCTGTCCCAGTCCCAGCCCCAGCCCCTGCCCCTGTCCCAGCCCCAGCCCCTGTCCCAGTCCCAGCCCCAGCCCCAGCCCCAGCCCCAGCCCCTGCCCCTGTCCCAGCCCCAGCCCCTGTCCCAGTCCCAGCCCCAGCCCCAGCCCCAGCCCCAGCCCCAGCCCCTGTCCCAGCCCCAGCCCCTGTCCCAGTCCCAGCCCCAGCCCCAGCCCCTGTCCCTGTCCCAGCCCCTGCCCCTGTCCCAGCCCCAGCCCCTGTCCCAGTCCCAGCCCCAGTCCCAGCCCCAGTCCCAGCCCCTGTCCCAGCCCCTGTCCCAGCCCCAGCCCCTGTCCCAGCCCCAGCCCCTGTCCCAGTCCCAGCCCCAGCCCCAGCCCCTGTCCCAGTCCCAGCCCCAGCCCCTGCCCCTGTCCCAGCCCCAGCCCCTGTCCCAGTCCCAGCCCCAGTCCCAGCCCCTGTCCCAGCCCCTGTCCCAGCCCCTGCCCCTGTCCCAGCCCCAGCCCCTGTCCCAGTCCCAGCCCCAGCCCCAGCCCCAGCCCCAGCCCCAGCCCCTGTCCCAGCCCCAGCCCCTGTCCCAGTCCCAGCCCCAGCCCCAGCCCCTGTCCCTGTCCCAGCCCCTGCCCCTGTCCCAGCCCCAGCCCCTGTCCCAGTCCCAGCCCCAGTCCCAGCCCCAGTCCCAGCCCCTGTCCCAGCCCCTGTCCCAGCCCCAGCCCCTGTCCCAGCCCCAGTCCCAGCCCCAGCCCCTGTCCCAGCCCCTGTCCCAGCCCCAGCCCCTGTCCCAGCCCCAGCCCCTGTCCCAGCCCCAGTCCCAGCCCCAGCCCCTGTCCCAGCCCCAGCCCCTGTCCCAGCCCCAGCCCCAGTCCCAGCCCCAGCCCCTGTCCCAGTCCCAGCCCCAGTCCCAGCCCCTGTCCCAGCCCCTGTCCCAGCCCCAGCCCCTGTCCCAGCCCCAGTCCCAGCCCCAGCCCCTGTCCCAGCCCCTGTCCCAGCCCCAGCCCCTGTCCCAGCCCCAGCCCCTGTCCCAGCCCCAGTCCCAGCCCCAGCCCCTGTCCCAGTCCCAGCCCCAGTCCCAGCCCCTGTCCCAGCCCCTGTCCCAGCCCCAGCCCCTGTCCCAGCCCCTGTCCCAGCCCCAGCCCCTGTCCCAGCCCCAGCCCCAGCCCCTGCCCCTGTCCCAGCCCCAGCCCCTGTCCCAGTCCCAGCCCCAGCCCCAGCCCCTGTCCCAGTCCCAGCCCCAGCCCCTGCCCCTGTCCCAGCCCCAGCCCCAGCCCCTGTCCCAGCCCCAGCCCCTGCCCCTGTCCCAGCCCCAGCCCCAGCCCCTGTCCCAGCCCCAGTCCCAGCCCCAGCCCCTGTCCCAGCCCCAGCCCCAGCCCCTGTCCCAGCCCCAGCCCCAGCCCCAGCCCCTGTCCCAGTCCCAGCCCCAGCCCCTGCCCCTGTCCCAGCCCCAGCCCCAGCCCCTGTCCCAGTCCCAGCCCCAGCCCCTGCCCCTGTCCCAGTCCCAGCCCCAGCCCCTGCCCCTGTCCCAGCCCCAGCCCCAGCCCCTGTCCCAGTCCCAGCCCCAGCCCCTGTCCCAGTCCCAGCCCCAGCCCCTGCCCCTGTCCCAGCCCCAGCCCCAGCCCCTGCCCCTGTCCCAGCCCCAGCCCCTGTCCCAGTCCCAGCCCCAGCCCCTGCCCCTGTCCCAGTCCCAGCCCCAGCCCCTGCCCCTGTCCCAGCCCCAGCCCCAGCCCCTGTCCCAGTCCCAGCCCCAGCCCCTGTCCCAGTCCCAGCCCCAGCCCCTGCCCCTGTCCCAGCCCCAGCCCCAGCCCCTGCCCCTGTCCCAGCCCCAGCCCCTGTCCCAGCCCCAGCCCCAGCCCCTGCCCCTGTCCCTGTCCCAGCCCCAGCCCCAGCCCCTGTCCCAGCCCCAGCCCCTGTCCCAGCCCCAGCCCCAGCCCCTGTCCCAGCCCCAGCCCCAGCCCCAGCCCCTGTCCCAGTCCCAGCCCCTGTCCCAGTCCCAGCCCCAGCCCCTGTCCCAGTCCCAGCCCCAGCCCCAGCCCCTGTCCCAGTCCCAGCCCCAGCCCCTGCCCCTGTCCCAGCCCCAGCCCCTGTCCCAGTCCCAGCCCCAGTCCCAGCCCCTGTCCCAGCCCCTGTCCCAGCCCCAGCCCCTGTCCCAGTCCCAGCCCCAGTCCCAGCCCCTGTCCCAGCCCCTGTCCCAGCCCCAGCCCCTGTCCCAGTCCCAGTCCCAGCCCCAGCCCCAGTCCCAGCCCCTGTCCCAGCCCCAGCCCCTGTCCCCGCTCTGGTTCCTGTCTGTGTCTCTGGTTCCTGTCCCTGTCGCTTCCTGCTTCCGGGATCCTCATGTTGCGGCCGCTCCTGCTCCCCGCCGTCCTGCTGCTGCTAGCCCCGGGTGTGGCCCCGGCCCCGGCCCCGGCCCCGGCCCCCGGAGCAGGGCCCAGCCCCAGGCCCAGCCTGAACCCCAGCCCGGAGCCGGGGTGTGACCTGCTCGGGGAAGGCAGCTCCGAGTCCGGGAGGGAGAGGGAACTGCTGAGGAAGCTGCAGCTGCTCACCGGGAAAAGGTGGGGGGGAGAGGGGGGGAGAGAGAGGGGG